>NC_089582.1:26879090-27167071 GCF_019320115.1 Miscanthus floridulus | reverse complement strand
CTGAGAGCTCCAAGTGATCAAGTTCTCATTCAAATAGAATGCCATTCCTCCAGTGCTTCTTCTCTCCACTGTATCACCCCCATGATCACTATCAGAGTAGCCAATGAGCTTGTCTGCACTCCCACCTTGGACATACACCAGCCCAAAGTCCATTGTGCCTTTCAAGTATCTCAAGATTTGTTTTACAGCTTTGGCATGCATCACTGTGGGGTTTTCCATGAACCTGCTAGCAACTCCCACAGAGTAAGACAGATCAGGCCTACTGTGTAGTAAGTATCTTAGGCACCCAATCATCCTTCTATACTCTGTTGAGTCCACTGGTTGTCCACCTTTGTCAGCATTAAGCTTGCATCCACGTTCCATTGGGAATTTAGTTGAGTTACAGTCACTCATACCAAATTGATCCAACACCTTTCTAGCATATCCACTCTGTTTCACAGTGATGAAATCTTCCCTCTGCTCCACCTCAATCCCAAGGTAGTAGCTTAGCAGCCCCAAATCAGTCATTTCAAATTCATTCATCATTTGTCTCTTGAACAGGTTGATCTCATCTGGATTTCCTCCAGTCACGATTAGGTCATCTACATAGACACCCAAAATGATTGCATCAACACCAGTACCCCTGGTATACACTGCCTGTTCACTTAGACATCTTCTGAAATTCAGCTTCCTTAGGCTTTTGTCAAGTTTGACATTCCAAGCCCTAGGAGCTTGCTTGAGACCATAGAGAGCTTTGCTCAACCTGAATACCTCATTTTCTTTACCTTTCACTTCATACCCTTCAGGCTGTGACACATAAACTTCTTCCTCTAGATCTCCATGTAAGAATGCAGATTTCACATCAAGATGA
This sequence comes from Miscanthus floridulus, assembly GCF_019320115.1. Taxonomy (NCBI): domain Eukaryota; kingdom Viridiplantae; phylum Streptophyta; class Magnoliopsida; order Poales; family Poaceae; genus Miscanthus; species Miscanthus floridulus. The sequence continues at coordinate 27,166,221 of NC_089582.1, read as the reverse complement.
TGAATCTTCCAGCCATTGTTAGCTGCAAATGCAAGCACAGTTCTGACTGTATCTAGTCTGGCAACAGGAGCAAACACCTCCTCAAAGTCAATGCCATACTTCTGCACATAACCCTTTGCAACTTGCCTAGCCTTGTACTTCACCACCTCACCATCTGAATTCCTTTTCAACTTATAAACCCACTTGAGACCAATGGGTTTCTTTCCCACAGGTAACTTGACCAGTTCCCATGTCCTGTTCTTTTCAATGGATTCCATCTCTCTATCCATCGCTTCAATCCACTCTTGATGACCAGCAACTTCTGCATATCCAGTTGGCTCTCCTGTCTCCACCAACAATGCTTCCACATCAGAGTCCATCAACTCTATTTCTGAGGTATCATCATATATTTCCCCTAAGTTTCTGAATCTGATGGGACCACTATCATCAGTTGAAGTAGGAGTGGAATTGTCTCCATGAACAGCACTATGTTGTGGTGTCACCATGCCAACACTAAAATCAATAGGCTCTTGAACAATCTGTTCTCCTTGTTGTGCAGGTGACTGTGGTAATTCAGCTCCACTATCAACACTGACACCTGCCTCATCTGCCTCTTCTTCCTGTGCTACTGCATCATTGACACCAAAGTCAACATAGTCATATTCAAAATCATTTTCAACTATGACTTCACTAGACACATTTTGACCCATAGCTGATTCCCAGTTCCACACTTTCTTTTCTTCAAACACAACATCCCTACTGACAACAATCTTGTTGTTTTCAGGGTCATACATTCTGTGTGCTTTGCTTCCTTCTTCTACCCCAAAATAAACCAACTGCTTACTTCTATCATCAAGTTTCTTCAGATGAGGTGTTGATATTTTTGTGTGACCAACACACCCAAACACTCTCAAATGACCTAAATTAGGCTTTCTCCCTGTCCAAGCCTCATATGGAGTCATGTCACCTAGCTTCTTGGTTGGCAACCTATTCAGCAGATAAACTGCTTGCCTGACAGCTTCTCCCCAATACCTCCCTGGTATTTTCATGCTCTTAAGCAGAGCCCTAGCCATCTCCATCATAGACCTGTTCCTCCTCTCCACCACTCCATTTTGTTGAGGAGTGTAAGGTGCTGTGAGCTGCCTTTTGATCCCAGCTTGTTCACAAACCTTTGCCAAGACACCTGACAGAAATTCCCCACCCCTGTCAGATCTAAGAACTTTCACCTTGCACCCAGTGAAATTCTCTACCTTTGCTTTATACTTGACAAATACATCACAAGTTTGATCCTCGCTCTGCAACATGTAAGCTTGCATCCACCTAGAATGGTCATCAACCAACAGCATAAAATATTTGTTTCCTCCTGCTGTCTCTGGTGATATAGGCCCACACAGGTCAACATGAACCAGCATAAGCTTCTCAGTTGACTGCCACTGTGAGGCCTTAGGAAATGGACTCCTAGTTTGTTTTGCTGAAATGCAATCACTACAAACTTGTTCAGGATGACTGATCTCAAGCACCCCAACTGCCATTTTCTTACTAACCAGCTGTTTCAAAGATCTGAAATTCACATGGCCTAACCTCCCATGCCAGAGCCAAGCCAAATCATCAATGCATGCTAGTAAGCTTTCAGGTTCTATAGTTTCAAGCTCAATCTTGTAAAGTCTATTCTGTGTCCTAGGTACACTCATGATCAATCTGTCAGGATGTTTCTCTGAAACTTCTAGCACATTTTCATCAAGCATAACTCTGTGTCCTAGCTTAGTTAACTGACCTAGACTGATTAAATTGCTTCTTAACTTTGGAATGTAGTAGACATCAGATAACACCCATTGATCACCCTTCTTCCCTTGGAACACTACAGTACCTTTACCCACGATTTCTATTGTAGAACCATCCCCAAATCTTACCTTGCCAGAAATAGCACTGTTTAGATCTCTGAATTTCTTGTGATCACCAGTCATGTGGTTGCTTGCTCCATTGTCCAAGTACCACACATTGCTTGATGGATCACGTCCACCAGTTAGATGAAGTTCAGGCTGTACTTTGGCTTCATTCAGTAACAGTTTCTGAATCCTGTCCTCTGAAGAACACTGTAGCCGATCCGGCAATACAATTTCTACCAACAGAACTGCAGGCTCCCTCTCCACCTTGACAAGGTGAGCTTCCTCCTTCTTCTTCTCACCTGGGCATCGATTGGCGTAATGCCCATAGGCATGGCATTTGAAGCATTTGATGTGACTCTTGTCACGCTTCCCATTGCCATCCTTCCCGGCATCAGCTCCCCCGCCACAGCCACTGCTGCCTCCACCGCGCCCACGGCCTTGCCCATGCCAACTGCTTTCTCCTCTCTTCCCCTTCCCCGAGGAATCACCATCAGATTGCTTTTGCCTTGCCTCCCACTCAGCCTGAGTGAGGAGGACCTGGCCTTTCACTGGTCGAGCACCACTGCTGCCCCGCCGCGTCCGCTCTTCAAAGGCCTTCAGGCGCCCTACTGCTTCATCGAATGCAAGAGTCTTCAGATCAAAGAACTGTTCGATTCCTGCCACAACGGTGAGGTACCGATCGGGCACGATGTCAAATAGTTTCTTCACCAGATCTGCGTCGGTGATGTTCCCCCCCAAGCTGCTACTCTTGACTGATAGTGCCGTCAGTCTCCCCACAACTTGATCCAGTGGATCATCATCCTTCATCTCGACTGCATCGAATTCGCTCTTCAAAGTCTGCAGCCGAGCATCTCTGACTCGATCCGCACCGACGAAACGCGCCTTCAGGGAGTCCCACACCTCCTTCCCCGACTTCTTCTTCGCCACTTGCATCAAGATGTCGTCGGGAATGCACTGAAGAAGGTGCGCCTTCACCTTCCGATCCTTCGCGCCCAGCTTCACCTTCTCAGCCGCGGTCGGCGCCGCAGCTTCCGGATCTGGCTCAACCACCTCCCACTCCTCCCGATCTTCCATGATCGCCTGAACTCGAATGCACCAACTGGTGTAATTCGAGCTCGTCAGAGTTGGGTAAACCTGGCGCGCTTCCTCGCCGCCTCGCGCCCCATCCCTGCCACCACTGCCGCTGGCGACGATCGACATGGACCTAATCTGGAGTGTCTCCGCGCGTGATCAAGGCTCTGATACCAGATGATAGTCACGGATCTTAATCACGCACTGTATGTGGCTGGATCGAATGAAAGGAATTGATGAACACGAAGAACAGATGGGCAACCGCCACGATGGCAACAGGGTGACAGCGCCCCTTTTCGCTTTGATGGTTTTCAACACACTGAGCCTAACCAGCTTTTACAATGCATAACTCGACACCTCAATGACCCAGCTACTTATACCGTAGCTAATGCACACGATTACAAAAGCAACAACTGCTTAAACACACTCTGAACATGACTAAAAATACACTATGCAGATAACTGCAGTGTCGTGGGTGCGGTTACCGCTAGCCTCCCGCTGCACCTTGATTCAAACTGAGTCTTGGCGCGTTGCTTGACCAACTGCTCCATGCCACGTCGCTGCTCCAGTTGTTCCCAATCAGTGTGACTACGATTACACCAACAGGCGCGACAGGAGCGTCCCCAGCAGGCGCTGCAGCCAGGCGCGCACGCCGTCGTTGGGCCTGGACTTGATGCGGAGCACGTAGCGGTCGACGCAGTCCTCCGCGTCATAGGCGAGCTCGCGCAGCTGCTTCATCCACTCCCGGACGAAGTGGTCCACGGCGCCATCCTCGGCCTTGGACTGCATGCGGAGGAGGGCGTTCATGGTGGCCATGTCGTCCCGCAGCTCAGCGACATCGCCACCGACGCCGCTAAGCAGCCTGTACTCCTCACTCAGGAGCAGCCCAGCGTTGCTCAAGATGGTCTGGGCTGCCGCCTCCATGACCAGGTCAGATGTCTATCCCTCACACAAACGCCCCACGGTAAGGCCTCGTATCCCGGAAGCGGAAGGCAATGTTGCCTTGGAGGCTTGGAGCCAGAAGAGGTGATCGAGGACATATATATTGCCCAATACCGATGGGTGCTAGACGACGACGACGACGACGAGGCTCTCACTATTTAATTTTCTCAATGAACAGCAAAGATGACTAGATCAATCATCCACAAATTAAATCCCGGCTGGCTGTACCTGTTCCTTGAGATGGATTTAAGCTGCAGCCGCTGTTAGCACAGTGCATCACTGAGAAGGGAAACAGTAAAAAGCTGCAGCCAGCCAATGGCTTAAATAAGAAGTCGTCTCTCGTCTTTGTAAATTTTATAAGCTTTCATGCATCATGCATATACTGGTTAACATTAACAAACATACACAATCAATCGTGTATACTATATAAGGATATCCCGCACGTTGCTACCGGAAGTTCTTAGAAATAAAATTGTTACACCGCGGACGTTCTTAGAAATAAAAATATTGCATGTAGGTTATGTTCTTGCAACTATTCTTATCAAAACTAGGCAAGGCAACCAAAGGATAGAATAAAAAACTAATAGAATTTGATCAAGTTATAAGATGCAATGGTAAATAGCAATATATGAATGCCTTCTATATTTCTATATATATTGAAAGTAGTGATTGTGCTTAGTGAAGATGATGTGGATAGTCAATAATTTAATTATAGAGATGTGCACAAAATATAAATTAGATATTCAATGTGAATTACTGATACAACATTTGAATAATGATTACATAGTTAATAATAATCTAACTATCTTCATCGGGTCCAACAATGAGGGCCTCAGCGTGATCACGCCGGACGTAAGCAGGTTCGTCACCCTCTTCAAGGATAGGTAGGGGTACGTTCGTCCCGAATGCAAGCATTTCCTGATAGCCTCTGTAGTCTTCTTCGTCCATCACTCTATCGACACCGACAATCTTCCTTTTTTCTTACAGGACTACTGTTAGCTTTTCTTTTGTCTTGTTGTCTCCTGCATGGAAGATTTGCATAATGTCTTTTGCAAGGACGAAAGGGTCGTCTCTGTATGGGGTCTTGGTGAGATCAACGGTAGTGAACCCTTCTCTGTCGGTGGTGATTTCCTCAAGCCGGACCCACTGGCAGCGAAAAAGAGCTGCCTTCAACCGACCGTAGTATAGCTCCCATATATGCTCTATGAAACCATAGTACATTGCCTGCATATTGTCATTTTTGTCGTGAGCATCGAAATGAACACCACTGTTTTGGTATGTACTCTTTCCATCTTGCTTTTTTGTATAAAATGTAAATCCATTGATCTCATACCCTTGGTACTTAAGCAATGTACTCGAACGTCCCTTGGCTAATATATCCAGCTGATTACCCAACGTTGTTCCAATCAAGCGGCATCGCAACCAGCCGACAAATTCCTCCTTATGTTTTTTATGAAGCCAAGACTGCGACCTGCTCGGATACAAAGTTTGCAGCGATTGCCTATGCTCGTCAATGTATGGCATCACATCCTCTGCTTGCTAGAGAACAGCGAACTGTGCCAGTCTGAAAGAAATGGGGTCGTCTACTGTGATGGATTTCTACCCGATCGTTCCTTTGCCACCCAGTCTTCCCTCGTCACGAGATTCTGGAACTCTGACCCTATTGATGTCCAGATAATATATGCAGAACTCAATGACCTTCTCCGTTGACCATCATTCAACCATGCCCCCTTCTGACCTAAATCTATTCCTAACATACCTTCTGAAAACTTTCATCATCCTTTCGAAAGGGAACATCTGATGCAGGTACATTGAGCCAAGGGCTCTAATTTTGTCAATAAGATGAATGAGTAGATGCACTGAGATATAAAAGTAAGTCGGCGGGAAATGCATCTCAAGCCTAACGAGAGTTTCAGCTATGTCCCGCTGCAGCTGGTCCAGCGTGGACACATCAATGATCTTTTTTGAGATCGCATTGAAGAACGAGCATAGCTTTATGATTGGGGCACTGACCTTCGGGGGGAGGATACCACGCAAGACAACAGGGAGCAGCTGAGTCATAATGACATGACAGTCATGGGACTTCATACAGCCATAGTTGAAGTTGAGTTCTCTCATGTTCACTAGCCTCTTTGGCTTCGCACAGTAGCCCATCGGGACTTTGAGTTCATTGAAGAAAGAAATAAGTGCACGCTTTCCTTCATTCTTCAAGGTCCATGACGCAACCGGAAGTTCGAACTAGCCATCCTCTAGCTCCACAGGATACAGCTCCTTCCTAATTCCCAAGTGTTGCATGTCTAGACGTGTGGCTAGTGAATCCTTCGATGTCCACTAGGTGTCCATCAAGGTGTTAAGCATCTTGCCACACACATTTTTAGTAATGTACAAGGGATCAAGACAGTGGCATACACTCAGCACTGGCCAGTAAGGTAGTTTCCAGAAAACCAATGTTTTCTTCCTGACACTCCCATCAGGCGCTGCTACTGCATTGTCCCCCTTCCCAAGGACAACCTCTAGTTTGTTGACTTCTCAAAGTATCGTAGGCCCGTCTCGATATTTTGGAGGTAAGCATTTCTCAATAGTCCCGTCAAAATCTTTTCTATTCATGCGGTAAGGGTGATCCTTAGGTAGGAACCTACGGTGTCCCATATAAACTATCTTTGAGTTCTTTGACAGATGTACCGCATCGGTGTCGTCCAAGCACTCGACACATCCAGTATAGCCTTTTGTCTTCTCTCCGGACAGGCAACCTCGACCTGGCAGGTCTGTGATTGTAGCGATAAGTACTACCTTGATAATGACATGTTCCTTTTTTTACTCGTCCCAAATATTCTCCACACCCTTTTCAAACATCTCCACTAGTTCATCGATCACTGGTTCCAGAAACACATCGATGTCATTCCCAGGTTGTCTTGGCCCTTGGATCAATAGTGGCATCTAGAGGTACGACCGCTTCATACAGAGCCAAGGTGAAAGGCTGTATATACAGAGCGTCACTGGCCACGTGCTATGATTGCTTCTAACCTAGTCGAAAGGATTCATCCCATCGGTGCTCAAACCAAACCAAAGGTGCCTTATGTCTCCACCGATGTTCTTATAGAACATAGTATTGACTGTCCTCCGGTCCTTCCCATCGGCGGTGTGCCTATGATTGTATCTTTCTTACACTCTTCGCCATGCCAGCGCAATAGCTTGGTTGACTTTGCACATGCAAACAACCTATGCACCCGGGGAGCTATAGGGAAATACCAAACGACCTTCATGGGACCTCCTCTAGTTTTTGTACCGTCATCTGATGGCCCTTCCTTGTACCGTGTAGCTTCATACTTGGGGCACGCATCCAAGAATTTGTATTCGTCTTCACGGTAAAATATGCAATCATTGGAACACGCGTGAATTTTTTCAACCTTGAGGCCGATGGGGCAGATCATTTGATTGGCCAGGTATGTCTTTTCTAGCAACTCATTTTTTCTAGGAGCATTTTCCTTATTATATCTTACAACTGATTGAAGCCTTTATCGCTAAATCCGTTTGTCGATTTGAACTCTAACAGCATGATGTCGCCTTCCAATTTGCTCATTGGACAATCCGTATACAATGGTGTTTTGTCATCTTGTCTGATTTTCTCTAGCTTTCTCAGCAGTCTTTCACTAAGATATCCGGTCTCTACATTACGTAGCAGCTGAGAAATGCCATTGTTATCCTCGGTGTCATCAGCTAGCGTGTTCCTAAACATATCATTAATTGTGGCCATAGGTTCCGTGTTGACACCGGGTTCCTCGTTAGCATCATGGATGGCTACGTCAGGCATGGCCACATCATGATCGTTTTCCTACGGAATATTCACACCAACCTCACCATGCATAGTCTATATCGTATAGTTTGGCATGAACTCCCTGCTAATCAAGTGCATTCATACGGACTCAATTTGAGCCCATTTCCTTTGATTCATGCAATCTTTGCTTGGGCAGAAGACAGGATTCCCATTCCTACCTTTGGCTTTGGCATTGGTGATAAACTGGCTGACTCCATGCATGTACCGCTTGTCCGTTCGGGACAGATGCATCCACTCTCGATCCATCTCTGCACAAAAAAATATTGAGACAATAATTATAGAGAAATTAATAAGAAGTCGAGCTTTATGGACAACAATTGTAGCTCGGAAGTACCATTTATTCTAAACTTATTTCATTTAGTCACCCCATTTTTGGAAAACATTATTGTACACTAATTATTGGAAAATTAAAATTGGTAGCCCCGGCCATATAAATTAAAAATCGTAGCCCCATAAAAAACAATTATTGCATAATAATACAGAACAATTATTCTACTCAATGCCACATAAAAATGGAGACCCTAATTTTTTTAAAAAAAGTCTAAAATTGGAGACATGACCATGAACAATAATGTAGCTCCAAACAATGTGTTGGTAGGTGACACATGGATTAATTTGCTCACCAAAATTATAAAAGAATCTACTCTACTCTTATCAAGAACTAATTATAGCATCACATACTAACAATGATCTTGACCACCATGTAATTAGCTAGGATTTTAAATGTGTTCAAAGACACCAACCTTTTGGATGATAGATTCACCATAATTTGCTTGGATGCCTTGCACAAAGTCCAATTGGAAAAGTGCTCTCTAGAATGGAGAAAGAACCAGAATGAGAATCAAGCAATGTAGCCATCAAAACAACGCTAATTAAGCAACAAAATCAAAGGAGTGGATGCTTGTTACTAACCTTAAAGCAAAAAGATCAAGTCATTCTTCCAAATCCAAGAGCTAGCTTCACGGTGAAGAGCAGCCGCAACAATGGAGGGAGCGGCCCAAACGCGTGCCTCTGTGCTCGGGATGGAAGAGAGAAGGAAGGAGAGGATGGCACCAGCATTTTGTACTAACAGTGATAGCACCAAATCACTGTCGGCACTTGGTTAGAACCGACAGTGATAAGTGGCCGCCAACTCACTACCGGTACAAGCCACAAACCAGCAGTGATGTAGTCCTTCATTGCCGGTTTTAGCCTAGCCCCAATCATTTTCTCATTTTCAAGCTCAGAACCGGCAGTGAAGGTACATCACTGCCGGTCTCACAAATCTGGCAGTGATGAGGCCGACGGTGATGTCCAAATCTGTAGTAGATTATAGCAGATCCATGGTTGGAGCCATGGCGGAGTTTGTTGTATTACTAACTAGGGTCGACAGAATCTGTAATTTTAACAACGGGAGAAAAAAATTAACAAATGTTTATAGGAAATGACGAAAATGGTACATATTTATTTATTTATATTTGACTTTTTGATAAAATTTCAAATCTAGCAAATGTGCCCGTGCGTTGAAATGGAATTGACACCTTTGTTGCGTGGTGATCTGAACGATTTGCGCCTGTTCGACACGTCATCTGTTTTAATACGTATTGGATTCAGATCGTGTACCGCCAATGGACGCACAAACATGCATAGTTCTAATTTTTATGAGCACGGGTTATTATTAGTCCAAAATAGATAGGACAAAGAGGTGCATGAGGGTATTATGGGAACTTAAAAAAAAATAGGATGGAGAAGAAAATCCTTTCATCATATCTTATGTTTGAGACATTTTTCTTTTAAGATACAACTCTTCACACAAATATCCAGATTGGGTTTGCTGGGATTGGAGAGGTTGAAAGGGGATTAATCGAACAAATCTTGAGACAGAACATTTCCCCATCGAAAGATAATCGTACAACGTTCCATAATTTAATGCTATGGCATAAGGCCAAGCTTAGAGCATCTCCAAGAGCTCCCAATAAAATCTCCCAATCTAGGAATTTTGACAAGAATAGAAAAAACTCATCTTCGAGAGTTCCCAATCCCACTTCCCAATCTTTTGGCACTTGAAAAAAAATCAGCGAAAGCACGGATATATCCACGCGTGGAAGACGTGCCTATCGGTCTGCAAATCTAGGTGGAAGGGCGTGAGAAAAAATAAAGAGTAGGGAGGGGTTTCTGATGCAAATGTACAAAAGAGAAAGAATATATAAAATTGGTTAGGATAATTTAGAAATAGTATAGGATTCCTGATGTAAAATTGTCTTCTATATTTTATGAGTGAATTATTGAAAACCGTTGGAGATGGTCTTTTTCATTTCTCCTAGTATTTTTGGGCGAACATGGAGATGCTCTTAGCATGACACAACCGCTAATTTGCCATCTCAAACGGAAAAAAAATCACCGTAGACAGAAAAGAAAAGAAAAGGTCTAGCTCCTGTCCCATAGCACGTGGTGCACTGGCACCCACCCTGCAAAAGCGCTCGGCAAAAAAATGCACTCAGCAAAGGACTTCTTTGCCGAGTGCCAGACTCTCGGCAAAAGCGCGGCACTCGGCATAGGATGATCCGCGTAACGGTGGTTGACCACGTCCTTCTTTACCGAGTGCCTGTTGTTAGGCACTCGGCAAAGATTTTATTTGTTTTTAAAAAAATTCTTTGCCGAGTGTCCCAGATCCGGCACTCGGCAAAGATTTAATTTTTTTTTAAATTTCTTTGCCGAGTGTCCCAGATCTGGCACTCGGCAAAATTGTTTTTTTTTAAAATACTTTGCCGAGTGCCCTTGGCACGACACTCGGCAAAGTATTTTTTTTAAAAAACAATTTTGCCGAGTGCCAGATCTGGGACACTCGGCAAAGAAATTTTTTTAAAAAAAATTAAATCTTTGCCGAGTGCCAGATCTGGGACAGTCGGCAAAGAAATTAAAAAAAAAATAAAATCTTTGCCGAGTGCCTCCCTGATCCGGCACTCGGCAAAGGGCGTTTGTAGGACTTAACCAAATTCGGCCAGCTGGGCAGTCAAACCGACAGCCAGCCAGCCAGCCCCCGCGCCGACGCCCGCGCCACCCCCACCCCCGCGCCGCGCCCACGCCGCCACTGCCCGCGCCATCCGCGCTGCCCGCGCCGCCCGGCCGCCCGCGCTGCCCGCGCCCTGTCCCCGGCCACCCCAGGCCGACCCTACCCCCGGTCGGCCCTACCCGCGGCCGGCCCTACCCCCAGCCCCATTTCTGACTCCGAAGACCCCGACTCCAACCCCGACGCTGCCCGACCCTACCCCCGGCGCCCGTTAGGTATGCCTTCTCTCTTCTTGTTGTCGTGGTAGTGATAGTTGTAGTAGTATTAGTTGTACTAGTAGTGCTAGTGGTAGTAGTAGTATTAGAAGTAGTGGTAGTAGTAGTACAACTAGTGGTAGTAGTAGTAGTAGAATTAGTGGTAGTAGTAGTAGAAGTAGTGGTAGTAGTTGTAGCAATAGTGGAAGTAGTAGTAGAAGTAGTGGTATTACTTGAATATATTCTTCTGCATGGATTGATATCCAAATTACATGGCTTCTCTTGAGACATATGTGCTTGTCGGCCATCGTGCCGCTGTTTTTTGCAAGTTTTGGAAACCTCACCATGCAGGGGAGGTTCTGCCGAATTTTTTTTAAATGACAGTATTTTGTTCCATTTTTGTAGAGAAGAGCCCGTTGGAGCCGAGTTGGAGTTCCTGTCGCCGTGCCGGTCTGCCTGCACTGCGCTGCCTCGCCACTGCACCGACCCGCCATGGCCCCGCTAGCCTGACTCCGCCACCACCCTAGGTATAACCCCTCTTTCCGTATCATGGTTGTAGATCGCGTAACCTAGTTAGGCGTCTCTCATTCAAAAGAGATATGGTTGGAGGTATGCAGATCTTTGCATATCTATGACTGTATCTGTTTCGGATTGTCCATGTTTTTTGGACAGCTCGCGGATGCGTAGATGGGTTAGTTTCCATGGTCTGCTCTGATCCGAGACAGAGTTTTGGCATCACCTCCCTGTTGTTCTCTGGATACGCACTCTTCTTTCGCAGGATGTGTATCTGGAGAACAGCAGGGATGTGCTGCCGAAATTCTGTCTCGAATAGGAGTAGAGCATGGAAACTAACCTCATCTATGCATCCGCGGGTGGGATTAGGACCTATCCTCACCTATTAGATAGTAGGAACACCATGTAGATGCAATTGATGGTTATATTACTCGCTGATACATATGTTAGAGAATGGATGACCGTTAGTGGATATACATGGGCTAGAGAAGTCAGAGTGATTACACCACGGAATGGATGAACAAGACCGATGCTTTCTTGAACAGTGCATTTGGCAAGGCTGCTAAAGGACATTGCCTAGTTTTGTGTCCCCGCAGCAAATGTGGAAACAGGAGGAGGGTAAACAAGGTGGAAATGGGTAAACATCTTGTGAAGAATGGATTTATACCGGACTACACCCTATGGGTCCACCATGGTGAAGCCCATCGTATGAGAGAGGAGGTGGTGAGACCATGGGTGGAGGCTTTTGATGCTGATGCCGGGGTACTAGACATGTTAGATGACTTTCACCAAGGACAGTTCGATGAGGGACGTGAGAAGGAGGAGATGGAGGCAGCCGCACAGGCGTTCTACGACATGATGGACTTGGCACAGAAACCCCTTCACGATCGGTCAATGGTGTCTCAACTAGATGCCATTGGACGCTTAATGGGGTTGAAGTCCAAGTTAAACTTGAGTCGACCTGGCTTCGATAAGATGTTGGCCATGATTGGGACCCTGCTTCCGGAGGGCCACATTCTATCAAAGAGCATGTACGAGTCACAGAAACTCCTTTGAGCACTTAAGATGCCGTGTGAGTAGATACATGCTTGTCCGAAGGGGTGCGTCCTATTTAGGAAAGAACACAAGCATGCAAAGTTCTGTCCAAAGTGTAAATCCTCTAGGTACCTAGAGGTAGACTCTGATGATGGCCAGAAGAGGCAACTTACGATCCCCGTGAAAATCCTACAGTACCTTGCGTTCCGACCAAGGATCCAACGGCTATACATGACCAAGGAATTCGCGAAACAGATGACATGACACAAAAATGGCAAATGGTACAATCCTGACAAGATGGTACATCCATCCGATGGTGAAGCTTAGATCCACTTTAATGACAAACATCATGACAAAGCAGATGAGGCTCATAATGTATGTGTCGTGCTGGCAATAGATGGGTTCAATCCTTATGAAATGATGGATGCCCCATACACATGTTGGCCCATCTTCGTTATCCCCCTTAATCTCCCCCCCCCCCCGCTATCTCCTTTTAACGACATAATGTATTCTTGTCGTTGATAATTCCTAGACACCCAGGGAGTAATAAGGGTGTGTTCATGGAGCCCGTGTTTGATGAATTGGTCCATGCTTCGGTCGAAGGGGTATGGACATACGATCGAGCTACAAAGACAACCTTCAAAATGCATGTTTGGTACCACTACTCCCTGCATGACTTCCTGGCGTATGGGATATTCTGCGCCTAGTGTGTTCACGGGAAGTTCCCATGCCCAATATGCCAGGAAGGTGTGAGGTTCATTTAGTTGCAGAAGGGTGGCAAGTATTCGTCGTTCGACAGACATCGTCAATTCCTACCTCTTGACCATCCATGTAGACAAGACATCAAGAACTTTATGAAAGGTGTCAAAGTGACAAACCCTGCACCACGGATGATGACTGGTGCCCAGGTTCATGCTCAGATAGATGCTCTCATGCCTAATGAAGGTGGTTTTGTGGGATATGTTGAGCAACATATGTGGACTCATATCTCGAGCATGACGAGGCTCCCCTATTTCGATGACCTTCTTCTGCCACATAACATTGATGTAATGCACACTGAAAAGAATGTCGCCGAGGCACTTTGGGCAACACTCATGGACACTGAAAAGTCTAAGGACAACCCTAAGGCTAGAGTGGACCTGGCAACATTGTGCGATAGACCAAATCAAGAGATGTAGCCTCCTAGTCATGGTAAGACCTGGAGAAGGCCTAAGGCCGATTTTGTCTTAAAAATGACCAAAGGAGGGATGTACTTGAATGGATCAAGACGCTAATGTTCCCTAATGGGTATGCATCGAATCTAAAGAGGGGAGTGAACTTAGGCACTCTGCGAGTAAACGGGATGAAGAGTCATGACTACCACATATGGATTGAGCGGCTTCTTCCGGCGATGGTTCGAGGCTATGTCCCGGAGCATGTCTGGCAAGTGCTGGCAGAGTTGAGCTACTTATTTCGCCAGCTTTGTGCCAAGGAGCTCTCTCGGACCGTCATTGATGACTTTGAAAAAGCGGCACCCGTGTTGCTTTGTAAGTTGGAGAAGCTCTTCCCACCCGGCTTCTTCTTGTCGATGCAGCATTTGATTGTGCACCTCCCGTATGAGGCACGGATGGGGGGGCCCGTGCAGAACTGTTGGTGCAATCCAATCGAGAGATGTCTGAAGACTCTTCATAAAAAATGTAGAAATAAAGCCAAAATTGAGGCTTCCATTGTAGAGGCATACATTCTAGAGGAGGTGTCGAACTTCATAGAGAAATACTACACTGAGAAACTTCCTAGCGTTTATAATTCACCCCCTCGTTACAATGCTGGTGAAAATGAATCGAACCTCAGCCTTTTCCAAGGGCAACTCGGAAGCGCAAGTGCATCGACCACTAAGCAATTGAAAAATGAAGAGTGGCGTAGTATCATGCTATATGTGTTGACCAACCTTGTCGAGGTGCAACCGTTCATTGGGTAAGTTCTGAACGAACTTGTTTCATTTCGCCGTATGTCCTTGTTTCTTCGTCCAACCCCCTTGTTTCTCGTTGGTACAGGGAATTTCTTCGTCAATCCTGGCATGGATCAAGGCAACCTACCCTGCAAGAAAATGATACCCTTCTTTCACTGGGTGCGGGACCAGGGAGCCCTGATTTCATTTGTTGGTTCAAACAGAAAGCCCAAACTGATGTGTCTATAAGTGACGAGCTGAGACAGGTTGCAAACGGCTGTGCCGTTAGGGTCAAATCATTTACCGGTTATGACATGAATGGATATCGTTTTCACACAGCAAGCTACGAGCAGAGTCGGTCCAATCGAAAAACCACAAACAGTGGAGTTGTTACGTCCGGCACTGATGGACTCGACTATTATGGAAGAATTGAAGAAATCTATGAACTATCATTCTATGGTTCCAAACCTCTTAGTCCTATCATATTCAAATGCCACTGGTTTCATCCTGGAGTAACGAGACGGACCCCTAAGCTTGGGCTAGTCAAGATTTGATAGGATTCCGTCTATCCAGGAAAAGATGTCTACATTGTGGCTCAATAGGCTGTCCAGGTTTATTATATGTCATACGCGTGCAAGGACGTCGAGCATCTTAAGGGTTGGTCTATTGTGCACAAGGTATCGCCACACGGTAAACTACCTGTCCCAAACGATAAAGATTACAACTTCAACTCAAACACATATGATGGAGAGTTCTATCAAGAAGAGGGACTGCAAGGAAGGTTTGACATAGACTTAATCGAAGAGATAGGAATGGAAGTAGACAATGAAAGGGATGATGACGAGGATGCTCGAGACGAGGTGCAAAATCTAAAGGACATACACATGCTTGAGCGATTATGTTGAGGCAATGACAATGAAGACAACATTCCTCCTTCGGATAGTGTTGATGAGTTGGACAATGTTGATAGTGACGACGAGACCTATGATCCAGCTAATCTCAATCATGAAGATTATTTCTAATACATGTAATACTATGTTTTTTGTAATTATGTTTTGTTCATTTTTGCAAATATTTCTAATACATGTATTACTATGTTTTTTGTAATTATGTTTTGTTCATTTTTTCACCTATTTCTAATTACGTCTTGTTTTTCTTTTTTGTTGCCGGTGATTGAACAAAGATGGCAGGCGACCGTCATAGGTCCGTGAACTCGATATACCAAAGACCACGCCGGCTGCAAGAGGAAGCGGAGGGGGCGGCAGAGGGATCGGATAGGAGGAGGAGGAGGACTGCCAAACGTAGGAGGGGGCTATCTCCTCCCACGCCGCTTGAGGAGGAGCTGGAGGAGGAGGTGGCGCCCGTGGACGAGTCAGACGATGAGCTGGTTCGGCAGATGGACGAGGAGGAGGGGCTGCACGAGGACGACGAGTTGGAGGCGGCAGGCACGGGTTCCGCTTCCTCCGACTTCTCTTCAAGTGTCTACTTACGAGGTCCCGCGAGCCTTCCACATGTTTCGCTTCCTCACCAACGCCCAGTGATTCACCCCAAAGGGCAAAAATAAGTAACTTTATATGTTATCACCACTACTTCATATGATATGATAAAAAAACTAATATTTTTTCTTAATCACTTGTGTAGGAACTGGGTGGTTATGTCGGGTGGTAACGCACGGCTAGTCAACGGCATCCTAGGTCTTCTGTGCAGGCAACACTTCCCCGACATTGTCACGTATGCATCGAAGATGGAGCCGGCCTACTCGTTGGACCACTACGCCGTCGCCACCGATGCGGAGTACCCCAACAAGGCGACGCGGGTGAAGGCAGAGCTTTGGGTAAGTCTCCCTTGCACAACATTGCTCAATACGTCGCATTCATTGGACTTTTCTTGAAATGATGAATGGATACATCACTTTTGTATGCAGACTTATTACAGATGCGAGGAGGGATTTGAGGCCAGGGTGGAGCAGGTGACTACCAAAGCCTGTAAAAAACTTGTCTCCGACATGCATCACGAGGTGCGCATCTAGGCCATCGTAACCTACTATGGGTCGAAGCTTGGAGAGAGGAAAACTAAGAAAGATGCAAGAGAGATGCAGCTGACCCGGGAGCAGTAGCTTGAGGTAAATGAAGAACATCAATATTGATTCGTTTTGAGATTAAGTTGGTTTAATTTGATCTTCTTATATGTCCAATACTTGATGACGTGTAGATCATTCCCTAGTGGTGCCAAGCGTATCCCGAGTGCTGGGCGATGATGGTGGACAGGTGGTTCACGGAGGAGTACCTCAAGATGCACAGGGATGTCCAGGACCATCATTTGCAGATGCAAGGTCCAGCACACCATCAAGGCAGCCGCAGCCTCGCCGGATACAAACAAGCATGGGTACGTGAATTCATTTATCTATTGTGATGCTCAGTTCTGCCTGATTTCTAATCATCGTGCTATCTTTCTCCCAGTCGGCGTCACATAGTGGCTAGGCTTGCTCGGACTTCCAGGCATGGTGTATGGCCCACAAGGGCAAGGCGACGTCCGATGTCTCCTTCAACCTAGAGGACCCGCCGAGGCATACACGAACCCGAGGGTCCACTCCCGCATCAGTGAGTACACTAAGGTGGCGAGGTCGTTCCATGGGTCAGACCACGATCCGAGCACGTAGGACTTCGATGGAGAGGCCGTCATGAGGGCGGGGCAAGGCAAGAAGCATGGGCGGTTCTAGCTTGGCGATGGCGTCATCGACATGACCTCTACTCCCTCTCTCTCCCAGATCTGAGCACGGAGCACGAGCGAGAGTCTGGCCATTCGCACACGGCCGACCGCTGCACAGCACCGGGTCGACGCACTCGAGGTTATTCCTATTTTACTCGTCATACATGGATCTTTACACATCTTAATGAGCTTTTGCATTACTGAAACATTGGAGTAATTACTGAAACATTGGAGTAAAATATTTCAGGCCCGTCTGGAATAAGAAATGAGGCAACGTCAGGAGTTGGAGGCCGGGCAGCAAAGGATGGCGGCCTAGCTGGAGGCTGAGCGGGCCGAGCGGCAGGCCCAGGCGCAGAGGCTGACAGACATTACGGAGTTCTTACAAGGACTTGGGCAACGTGTGGGCTTCTCTCTACCACCTGGGCTGTTGGTTCCACCTCCGCCTCCACGTCCTGCAGCTATAGCTAGTCCTGTGAGTATGAAAGTTTTTTACTTTCCCTTGTGCTTTGCTTGTATAGCCTCTACCTTCCTAGATTAGCTATCCAAATAATCTTGTCTCACATGCAATCTTTTCTCCTTTGTGCAGTCTCCATCTGATGGTGGTTTGAATAATCCACCTCATGCACCTCCGAATGATGGAGCTGAGCCTTCACCACAGTCGCCTTGGCCGAGATGAGTGCACGTTGTATTTTTTTTTCATTTGTTGTTCACTTTGTGATATACTTGTGATGCACTTGTGGACTTTGATGGACTTGTGTATTTATTTGGATGGACTTGAGCACTTATTATTAAAAATGTGACATATATTGTGATGGATGTGATATGTGCGGATGGATGTGTGGATGGATGAGATATATATGTGATGGATGAGATATATATGTGATGAATGAGATATATATGTGATGGATGAGATATATATGTGATGGATGAGATATATATGTGATATATGTTTGTATGAATTTATTTGTCATGATGGAATGTAAAAAAAATTAAAAATTGCAGTTTTAGGTCACTTTGCCGAGTGTTGTACTCGGCAAAGGACCCCTTTGCTGAGTGCAATGGTCACCGCACTCGGCAAAGTTGGAAAAATTGGTGTCCAGACAACCATTTTTCCAGCTTTGCCGAGTGCTGTGACCATGGAACTCGGCAAAGAAATTTAAAAAAAAAATCAAACTTTGCCGAGTGCCGGACAGAGGGCACTCGGCAAAGAATTTTTTTTAAAAAAAAATTCAAACTTTGCCGAGTGCCAGACAGAGGACACTCGACAAAGAAATTTAAAAAAAAAATCAAACTTTGCCGAGTGCCGCACAGAGGCCACTCGGCAAAGAAATTTAAAAAAAATTCAAACTTTGCCGAGTGCCGGGCAGAGGGCACTCGGCAAAGAATTTTTTTAAAAAAAAAATTCAAACTTTGCCGAGTGTCGAGCAGAGGGCACTCGGCAAAGAAATTAAAAAATTCAAACTTTGCCGAGTGTCGGACAGTGGGCACTCGGCAAAGAAATTAAAAAAAATAAAAAATATTTGTCGAGTGCCTGAAGGTTGGCACTCGGCAAAGAAATTTTGTAAAAAAAAATAAAAACTCTTTGCCGAGTGCCTGAAGGGTTGGCACTCGGCAAAGAATTTTTTTTAAAAAAAAATAAAAAAGCTTTGTCGAGTGCCTGCCGGGTTGGCACTCGGCAAAGTGACCGTCAACGGGACCGGCCCGTGATGGTTGCTTTTCTTTGCCGAGTGCCCGATAAAAGACACTCGGCAATGAGGACTTTGCCGATCAATTTTTTGTCGTGTGTTCTTTGCCCAGTGTTGTACTCGGCAAAGGCTTTGCCGAGTGCAATCTGGCCAAGAACCTAAATCCAGTAGTGATGGAACATATGGGTAACGATATGCATATAATACTTTTTGGATTTGCCCCCTGTGCGGGAGAGGTTTTTCCATTCCATTTACAGCGTGCACACGTATACCTTACCCTCATGAGCACGTCTTAAAGGTCAAGTCTTTATGTCTCGAGATTGATGAGCTCACCATGGGTCTATTTGCTTCGTTTCCACAATTGGCCGCACCCAGGCTTCGGCTGCGTCCAAAGTGTGGCGCTCGTTTTTAATGCCATACTTTTGGCGAGAAAGGGCATGGAAATGAGCTAGCATGCGGTTGCGAGGCTTAGCGGTGTGCCGCAAGTGCGGAAGCGCACCAAATGCGGCCGTAAGGCGCGCCGCGGTGAGGAAGCGAACCAAACGCGCCCTATATGCATCAGGGTATATTGTCCACCACTAAAAGAACAATATCATCCTAAAGTAAATATAGGAAACCGTCGTTGAACTCTGGTGAGCAAGATAGTTACTACCACTGCTTTACTAGAATAGGGCAAAGTTTTCACCTGAGCCAGTGGTGGTGTAGGACGGAGATGTAATTGACTTTGGGAGGGTCACCCTTTTATTTATAGAAGAGGTCATAAATCATTTCCGCCTCTGAAAAATGTTGAAGGCTATTATATCTAGGATCCACCTCTAAAAATCATTTTTGGAAGCCGGCAACGTAAAACCTCCGCCTGTGTAAATGTAGGCCCAAATAAAACAACCTAATTGGTTGTCGCCTCCCGCCACCACCCCGACACACACATGCGCGTGCTCACACACACAATCTCCTCAAAGGACGTCTCATCAGGCTTCACCGCCTTGACCTCAAGCCCGAGCTTTTTCAAGAGCACCTTTCTTGCCTGGGCGTTCAACTTTGTTGCTATGAACTTGCTCTTAGTAGTTAAACGGGCACTGCGCTTGGGGACGATATCGTCATCATCATCTGCCTTTGGGTCCTTGGTGATGCACAGCCTAGGCGGTGACGCAATAAGCGGCTGCTGAAGCGGTAGCTTGATGGCATTGATGAAACTCTACAAATCGCTGAGGTCTGGGGAGGACACCGCGCCATTTTCCCCTGAAGCATCCGAAGCCAGCGCATCCGTGTGCGGTGACCCACAGCTACGCATAGGCGAAGGTGGCGGTTTGGGGGCTTCGTCCTCTGCGGGAGCAGGAAGCACAAGAGACAAAGGCCCCATTGTCTGGGCTCCCGCTATCTGGATGATAGGGAGCGAGCCAACGAGATCCACCATCATCGGATCCTCCGTCACATCTCGACCGACATGCCCCGCATCCAGGCGCAGCGACCCACAGCTACGCATAGGCGAAGATGGCGGTTTGGGGGCTTCGTCCTTCGTGGGAGCAGCAAGCACAGGAGGCGGTACTCTAGCTGTCTGGATGACAGGGAGCCAGACGACGAGCTCCACCATCATCGGATCATCCGCCACGTCCTGATCGGCATGCCCCGTGTCCAGGCACAGCGATAAAGTCAACGGGTCGAACGCGGAAAGGATCCCACTAGACATCACATCCCAACGCGGTGCGCCGAGGCAGGCACGAGACGTAGCCCATGAACCCTTGCGCTGGTCAGGCTTTCGCTTCCGCCGCCGCCTCCGACGACCACATACTGAGGTGTCCAATGCAACAACATCAGCATCACCCACCGCGACGCGTAAGGTGGAAGTGCGAAGTACCCCATCAGAAGACCGGCGACGAGGTCGTCCATGGGCTGCTCCCCGCTTATGCTAGCACCGACGTGCATGGTGACCCTCATCCCCACACCGGAGGCACCTGGTCCAACTGCGGCAAATGGCGACAACATGGTCAGAACCAAAGCAATTGAAGTAGTGCCCAACGAGTGCAGACAGGACGGGACGAGCCTGAGTCCTGGGGCTAGTCGGGCGTGCCTACGTATCCACGCCGCGCGGTAGAATCTTCATCCAACCATCAGCGTCAGGGGCTGAGATACGGCGCCGCGACTCGAGACGCTGGAACACTGGCACCCTCTAACGCCTGATATCGGTGTCCCGCGCGCCTTGGCGCTCCGGGTCACGTAGGGGTAGGCCATGGACGAGCAAAGGGTGGCCCCGACGCAAAGTTGATGTTTATTATCTTCTAATTAAATTCGAACCAACATGAGGATTTAATTTTGAAGAGTAGTAATAATTTCTTGTAAATTATGATATAGTTATTTTCTGACCAAAGTTGATCATAACAATATTATAATTTTTTATTCATAATGTTTCATGCATTAATTCTAATTTTGCCCAACGGTAATGTAGAAGTAATGTAGAAGATTAGTGTATGTTTTAAATTTGACCAACGTTAAATTGCGGCATACAATTATTATGTCAAATGTTTCTCATAATCTCTTATGCCGTTTTCATGATACAACCCAATGATGTTTATCTCGTCCATTCCGCCTCTCAATGGAACCAATTATAACCTATGGCGAGAGAAGCATGAGATAGCACGTGCGCTGTCCGACAATGATCTAGCGCTAACCTCTCTCTGTCCCACCTGAGCCCGTGGTGGTGTAGGACGGAGATGTAGTGACGTCACCTCCAAGGAAGGGAACGATGCCCAAAATCATTGTCACCGTCTAAGTTGACACTGATATCAACATGGATTGCACTAGTGCAGCCCCGACCCACCACAACAAAGCGCCAACAGACTAGAGTCGATCCCATGCGGGGAGACCAGCCGTTCGCGCCTCCTCGATGACCGGACGCCACCACCAAGTCGAAATGTCAAGGAACCGTGCTACCCACCATCAAATCAGGTGGGGAAGCTCTCCCCTACCCCATGCGGGGAGACCAGCCGTTTGCGCAGCCTCGATGACCGGACGCCACCAACAAGTCAAAATGTCAAGGAATTGCGCTACCCATGATCAAATCAGGTGGGGAAGCTCTCCCCCTCCCCCCCCCCCCCCCCCCACCCAAGTAAAATTTCCGAAAAAAAGTCCTGCTGCTACAGAATTGATTTTGGGAGGGTCACCCTTTTATTTATAGAAGAGGTCATAAATCATTTCCGCCTCTGAAAAATGTTGAAGGCTATTATATCTAGGATCCACCTCTAAAAATCATTTTTGGAAGCCGGCAACGTAAAACCTCCGCCTGTGTAAATGTAGGCCCAAATAAAACAACCTAATTGGTTGTCGCCTCCCGCCACCACCCTGACACACACATGCGCGTGCTCACACACACAATCTCCTCAAAGGACGTCTCATCAGGCTTCACCGCCTTGACCTCAAGCCCGAGCTTTTTCAAGAGCACCTTTCTTGCCTGGGCGTTCAACTTTGTTGCTATGAACTTGCTCTTAGTAGTTAAACGGGCACTGCGCTTGGGGACGATATCGTCATCATCATCTGCCTTTGAGTCCTTGGTGATGCACAGCCTAGGCGGTGACGCAATAAGCGGCTGCTGAAGCGGTAGCTTGATGGCATTGATGAAACTCTGCAAATCGCTGAGGTCTGGGGAGGACACCGCGCCATTTTCCCCTGAAGCATCCGAAGCCAGCGCATCCGTGTGCGGTGACCCACAGCTACGCATAGGCGAAGGTGGCGGTTTGGGGGCTTCGTCCTCTGCGGGAGCAGGAAGCACAGGAGACAAAGGCCCCATTGTCTGGGCTCCCGCTATCTGGATGATAGGGAGCGAGCCAACGAGATCCACCATCATCGGATCCTCCGTCACATCTCGACCGACATGCCCCGCATCCAGGCGCAGCGACCCACAGCTACGCACAGGCGAAGATGGCGGTTTGGGGGCTTCGTCCTTCGTGGGAGCAGCAAGCACAGGAGGCGGTACTCTAGCTGTCTGGATGACAGGGAGCCAGACGACGAGCTCCACCATCATCGGATCATCCGCCACGTCCTGATCGGCATGCCCCGTGTCCAGGCACAGCGATAAAGTCAACGGGTCGAACGCGGAAAGGATCCCACTGGGCATCACATCCCAACGCGGTGCGCCGAGGCAGGCACGAGACGTAGCCCATGAACCCTTGCGCTGGTCTGGCTTTCGCTTCCGCCGCCGCCTCCGATGACCACATACTGAGGTGTCCAATGCAACAACATCAGCATCACCCACCGCGACGCGTAAGGTGGAAGTGCGAAGTACCCCATCAGAAGACCGGCGACGAGGTCGTCCACGGGCTGCTCCCCGCTTATGCTAGCACCGACGTGCATGGTGACCCTCATCCCCGCACCGGAGGCACCTGGTCCGACTGCGGCAAATGGCGACAACATGGTCGGAACCAAAGCAATTGAAGTAGTGCCCAACGAGTGCAGACAGGACGGGACGAGCCTGAGTCCTGGGGCTAGCCGGGCGTGCCTATGTATCCATGCCGCGCGGTAGAATCTTCATCCAACCATCAGCGTCAGGGGCTGAGATACGGCGCCGCGACTCGAGACGATGGCTGGAACACTGGCACCCTCTAACGCCTGATATCGGTGTCCCGCGCGCCTTGGCGCTCCGAGTCACATAGGGGTAGGCCATGGACGAGCAAAGGGTGGCCCCGACGCAAAGTTGATATTTATTATCTTATAATTAAATTCGAACCAACATGAGGATTTAATTTTGAAGAGTAGTAATAATTTTCTATAAATTATGATATTGTTATTTTCTGACCAAAGTTGATCATAACAATATTATAATTTTTTATTCATAATGTTTCATGCATTAATTCTAATTTTGCCCAACGGTAATGTAGAATTAATGTAGAAGATTATTGTATGTTTTAAATTTGACCAACGTTAAATTGCGGCATACAATTATTATGTCAAATGTTTCTCATAATCTCTTATGTCGTTTTCATGATACAACCCAATGATGTTTATCTCATCCATTCCGCCTCTCAATGGAACCAATTATAACCTATGGCGAGAGAAGCATGAGATAGCACTTACGCTGTCCGACAATGATCTAGTGCTAACCTCTCTCTGTCCCACTGAGCCTGAGGACCCAGTGAGGGCAGAAAATGAGACTGATGCAGCTTTCGCTACTCGGGAGCATGACCATGCAATAGTGAGAATGAAGTATGACCTTGATCGTGCGAAGTGGGATAGTTCAAACTGCAAGTGTTTGATGGTGATTAAGGCCTCCATTGAGGATCCAATAAGGGGATCAATCCCAGAATGTACCACCACCACTGAGTATATCAAGAAGGTGGAGAGTCAGTTTACTGGCTCTTCAAAGGCTTATGCAAGCACTCTTATTAAGAAGTTAGTCAATGAGAAATACACTGGTGGAGGGATTAGCGAGCACATATTAAAGATGAGCAACACGACATCCAAGTTCAAACCAATGGACATGGGGCTCAAGGATGAGTTCCTAGTTCATTTAATTTTTGCATCTTTACCCAAAGAGTATGAGACCTTTGTTGTTAATTACAACTTACAGCCAGATAAGTGGGACATTGAGAAGCTCATTGCCATGTGTGTGCCAGAAGAGAAAAGGCTTAAGAGCTCACATGGTGACTCCGTCAACCATGTGAAGGAAAATAAAAAGAAGAACTTTAACAACAAGAACGCTAAACCACAAGGGAAACCTCAGTGGGACAATAGCTCCTCTTCTAAGTCACAAGGAAAGGCCCCATAGACTGATCACCATCAGAAATTCAATAATGTTCAAGTAGACAAGGATACCTGCAAATGGTGCAAGAAGAGGGGACACTACCAAAAGGATTGTCTAGGGTTCCTGAAGCACCTAATGAGAAAATGTGAGGACATTATTACATTTATAGATGAGTCCTTGTATTCAATTTATGCAAAATCTACTTGGTGGATTGATTGAAGTGCAACTATTCATGTTGTAAATTTATTACAGGGATTCCATACGAGGAGGACCCTGCAAAGAGGAGAAAGACATATTAAGGTAGCAAATGGAGTCAAAGCTGAAGTTGAAGCCATTAGAGAACTCTCATTAGAATTAAATGATGGCTTTGTACTTAAGCTTACAGATGTCCTTTATGTACCCTCTTTGCGTAGAAACTTAATAAGTGTCCCACGTTTAGACGATGATGGATATGATTGCCATTTTGGTAATGGCCAATGTAAGATTATGTTTAATCATACGTGTGTTGGTCTTGCCTTCTAACAAGTCGAGCTTTATTTGTTATCACTTTCTGAGAATATGAATGTTGTGAGCACTACGAATGAGAATGTCTCCTCGTCTATGAATGCAAGAAATAAGCGGAAGAGAATTCATGATGTATCATCGAAATTATGGCACTGTCGTTTAGGCCATATTTCGAGGGGGAGAATAGAACGATTGATTAAGAAATCAATTCTTCTGCCATTAGAATTTTCAGATTTAGAACAATGCATTGATTGCATTAAAGGAAAGTTTGTTAAGAAAATAAAGAAAGACGCCAAACGAAGCGCAGGAATTTTAGAAATAATTCACATAGATATCTGTGGTCCATTTTCTATGAAAAGTCTTGATGGTTACGATGCATTTATAACATTCACAGATGATTATTCTCGTTATGGCTATATTTATCCTATTAAGGAAAGATCAGAAGCATTTGATAAATTTAAGATATTTAAGGCTGAAGTAGAAAATTAGCACAATTTAAAGATTAAGATAGTAAGATCCGACCGTGTGGGAGTACAACGGTAGACATACCCCAAATGGCCAAGTTCCTAGACCTTTTACAAAGTTCTTACAGGAAAATGGCGTAGTGGCCCAGTACTCTACACCGGGCGAGCCTCAGTAGAATGGAGTAGCTGAAAGACGCAACCGTACATTAATGGATATGGTGAGAAGTATAATAAGTTACTCTACTTTAACAATAAGTTTGTGGATGCAGGCGTTAAAAACCGCAATTCATATTCTCAATCGAGTACCAAGCAAGTCGGTGCCCAAAACGCCATATGAGTTGTGGACAGGAAGGGAACCCTCACTTAACCATTTACGTGTGTGGGGCTATACAGCCGAGGCTAAATTATTTAACCCAAACATTGGGAAGCTAGACTCCAAGACAGTCAGTTGCCATTTTATTGGCTATCCAGATAAGTCAAAAGGTTATTGTTTCTATTTTCCTGATAGACATACAAAGTTTGTAGAAACAAGACACGTTGTCTTCTTGTAGGACGAGATGGTTAGGGCGAGCATGGTAGCGTGAGAAATTAACCTTGCGGAGAAGCGAGTACACATGCCCACTCCGATGGTTTAGGAGCCTCTTTTCTCATTACCTGTTACTGCTACACCAACAGTGCAAGACACTATAGTGACAGCAACTGTTGTTACTTCTCCCATGTCAACGATAAATGAACATGAGGAACCTATCCTTCAGGATCCTATAGAGCCTGTTGTCGCACATGAGACAGAGCAACAACAGCCCCATATGGAATAAGCACCAACTAATGAGGCCCCTAGAAGGTCTCAAAGAGCCAGAAATCAGCTATTCCTGATGACTACGAAGTCTATACTAGTGAAGAATTTCAAATGGAGGGTGAAGAAGAATTTCAAATGGAGGGTGATCCCACCTCATTTGAAGAAGCCATGAGAAGCGCTCACAAGTCGAAGTGGCTTGAGGCCATGCAAGATGAAATGAGATCAATGAGCACCAACGATGTTTAGGACTTAGAAGAAATTCCTAAAAGAGCCAAGATAGTAGGCTATAAATGGGTCTACAAAACTAAATATGACTCCAAAGGGAATGTGGAAAGATTTAAAGCGCGACTTGTGGCGAAAGGCTTCACGCAAAGAGAAGGAATAGATTACAATGAGACATTTTCTCTAGTCTCATGTAAGGATTCTTTTAGAATCATAATGGCGTTAGTGGCACATTATGATTTAGAATTACATCAGATGGATATAAACGGCTTTCCTTATTGGGGATTTGGATGAAAATATTTATATGGCACAACCAAAAGGTTTTGTCATGAAAGGAAAAGAACGTATGAGATGTTGTCTGAAAAAATCCATTTACGGATTAAAACAAGCCTCTAGATAGTGGTATTTAAAGTTTGATGGAATAATAAGGAAGTTTGGGTTTAAAGAGAATTTAGAGGATAATTGCATTTATACAAAGTTCAAGAATAGGAAATTCATTTTCCTAATCCTATATGTAGATGACATCTTACTCGCTAGTAGTGATGTTAATCTACTACTGGAGACGAAGAAGTTTTTGTCCTCAAATTTTGATATGAAAAATCTCAGTGAAGCTTCGTTTGTTTTAGGAATAGAGATTCACCGAGATAGAAGAAATGGGGTTTTATGATTATCGCAAAAGGCATACTTAGAAAAAGGTACTAAAAATATAGTATGCATGCGTGTAAGCCTTCACCTGCTCACATAGTCAAGGACGATAGTTTTGGGGAATTCCAATGTCCCAGGAACCAATATGAGATTCACCGAATGAAAGCGGTTCCATATGCTTTAGCTGTGGGAAGCTTACAGTATGCTCAAGTATGTACACGCCCTGACTTAGCTTTTGTTACTGGAATACTTGGTAGATATCAGAGTAATCCAAGAATAGAACACTGGAGAATGGTAAAGAAAGCTTTGTGTTATGTGCAAGGCACAAAAGACATCATGCTAACGTATAGAAAATCTGATTCCCTTCATATAGAGGGGTATTCAGATTTAGATTTTGCTGGAGATGTAGATGATAGAAAATCCACATCAAGCTATGTATTTACTCTCGCAGGGGGAGCTATATCTTGGAAAAGCTTCAAGCAAACCGTCACTACATCGTCCACGATGTATGTCGAGTTTGTAGCATGTTATGAGGCCACGGGGCAGGTGAACTGGCTAAAGAAATTTATGCCCGGGTTGAAAATAGTCGATGACATTCATAGACCACTCAAGTTATACTACGCCAATGAGCCAGCAGTATGTTATGCTCACAATAATAAATTAAGCGGTGCTGCCAAACACATTGACATAAAGTTTAATGTTGTGAAAGACAAAGTCTGGGATTATGCCGGCATGGGTTTACGGGAAAGCCTATAATCCCTAGACAATAAGGGACTAGTTGGGAATCTGTTTCAAAGCAGAGAGGTGTATTGTAGCTGTTAATCTAATGGTACTAACTGTTTTGATGAGGCACGCTCTATGCGCTAATCTATGATGGAATGGGAAAAGAGATAAGTATTTTAAATTTAAGTCATAAGTTGAGATCAAGGGGGAGAATGTTAGGTTGATATCCTCCGACTCGGTCTAACGACCAAGTCTGGCCTTGATACCAAGCCCTGATTGGAGGTGCCAAACCAAGTCATGGTTGGTGGGCCCCCGTCATGCGGCGCCATATAAAAGGAGGTGGGTACCGGGGCTCGAGGCACGAGGTTCACCGACGCCGCCACAAACTCCACCAACAAACCCTAGTCTGATCTATACAGTTCGTTGTGAGCGACAGGAAGCACCGCCGCCACTATCTTCACCACCACTCACTCCGCAAGGCCACTGTCTTCACTGCCACTCACTCCGCAGGGCCACTGTCTTCACCGCCACTCACTCTGCACTGCCTCACCTTTCCCATGGCGACCTCGAGCTCCTTCGCCAAGGCCACCGATGGTCGGTAACACCTCCTCTCTCTCATCCTTTCTCCTCTCTCTCTACCTCCTCTCTCTCATCCTTTCTCCTCTCTCTCTTTCAAGTTGTAGAACGAACTACTTGTTTTCCTAAGAAGATACCTTTGATCTACACCTACCTAGGTGATCCTAATAATCTAACATGGAGAACACCTTGAGAGACCAGTCTTGCTGAACGCGACAGATGGCGGCTTCACCTTATCGACGAGGCTGTCAGCCTGGCCCGTGACGCTCACAACATGGTGGTGCTCCGCCTCGGCACCCGCACCATCGTCGCTGGCACGGCGTAGCGCGTGAGCAGACGACAGGGACGCCGCCGCCGACACCGACACCGGTGGTGGGACGGACAGAGTAGCGGGGGAACGGCGCAGCGCCTCACTGATGGTGATAGCGTGGGCGTGTAGGGCGCTGGTCTCCCAGGCGAGGCAGCGGGGCGACAGGAGCGTCCCCAGCAGGCGCGCACGCCGTCGTTGGGCCTGGACTTGATGCGGAGCACGTAGCGGTCGATGCAGTCCTCCGCGTCGTAGGCGAGCTCATGCAGCTGCTTCATCCACTCCTGGATGAAGTAGTCCACGACGGCGCTATCATCGGCCTCGGACTACATGCGGAGGAGGGCGTTCATAGTGGCCATGTCGTCCCGCAGCTCAGCGACTTTGCCGCCGACGCCACTGAGCAGCCGGTACTCCTCACTCAGGAGTAGCCCAGTGTTGCTCAAGATGGTTTGGACAGTCGCCTCCATGATCAGACCAGATCTCTATGTTTCTCTCACACAAAGGCCTCTCCGGTCCCGGAAGGCAATGTTGCATTGGAGCGAGAGAGGAGCCATGAACCGGCGGTGCCCTCTTTACCATCACTGTCAGTTTTGTGCTAACCGGCAGTTATCTCTTTTTCGCATTTTAATGTTTTATAATTTATTTTATTTTATTTTATTGGTGGAATCAGGTTTTGCTTTATATTCGCTACATAGACGACATGTCCTTCAACATTAAATATTACAAATGTTATGGTTATAGTTCAAATGTACTAATGAAACTCTTGATCCCTTGAAATAAAAAAGAAATTACAATAGTCTAGCGAGCCGCTCTGGCCCGTACTGCGCCTTGTATTTCACGGACTGTGCAATGGAGAATGTTCCTTTTGTTTCCAAGCACTCCGATACGATGAAGGCTGCTAGCTCCAATGACAGTGCTATGACCTCCATTTCTAATAACCTATTGTGTTTAAATTTCTTGCGCTATCATTAAAAAAAATAGTTTCGAAAGGCAGAAATGTTAGAGAAATAAGTAGATCGTTTTGTTGAATTAACAGATATAAATGGAATGGGGATTATACACACCAAAGCATATGTTGCCTCCGATTTTACGCCGAGGTAGCAAAGCATTGCCCACATTACGTAGAACCCGCATTTATTGTTTCCTGCCGGCTGGTCTAGGGTCTCCAATTGTAAGGAACAAGACCGGCTCCTCTAGTGCGACCAGGGTGCTCCTTGTTTTCCGAGTGCTTGGTTGAGCACATCATTCTCCCTATTAGTACTGCGGGTCCCTTTCCTCACCTCATCATTTACCTCAGAGATCCTCTAGACGAGGCTGCTCATGGCTGGATTTGTGGAGCTAAAGCTCCCGTCCGGGCCGTGGTGTACCCCCTCTCCATACAGAAATATATCGATCTAGGCTCCCAATTGGCAGTCTCAGGCTCAACGCCAAGGTGTTCCACCTTCTCAAGTTCCCTTTAAAATGCATCCATCTTACTGGCGTAGCCACGAGAGCCGAGTTTATGAGGATTCATCGCTTTAAGCGAGTTCTCCTTATTCTTCCTGCTCGGTTTTAAGTACTCAGATTTCTAGTATTGCTTGAATTCCTGCCAGAAGTCCTTCTGCTTGGCATACTGTCCACCATCCCAATTTGGCTCTTTATCCTCGAGGATAAATTTCTTGTACAATATCCCCATGAAAGTCTTGAAGCATGTTTCCATGATTTCTTTTGCTTTTTTCTTGACTTGCTCCTTATCATAGTCCTGTTGGAAAGTGAAATACTGTGGGATTCATTTCTCCCATATGTCATCCTTCTCACTTTTGGGAACCCTCCACGGGTCATCATCTTTCCCAATCCACTTCTTATACTTAATCGGGAAGTAGTCCCTTACAAGTGCCCCGATGATAGTCTTGTATTTGGACGTAGCTTTTTTTGGTGCGAGCTGCTCCCCAACTTGGTCAAACTTAGTGATGTGCCAGTGTGCATTCCTACCAGTAGGAAGCTGTGACACGCCTCACTTGGTTCTGGCCTTGCTGCTACCCGAACCATCTGGCTGCTCGGTTGGCTGAACCTCCTACTGGAGACACCAAA
This sequence comes from Miscanthus floridulus, assembly GCF_019320115.1. Lineage (NCBI taxonomy): Eukaryota > Viridiplantae > Streptophyta > Magnoliopsida > Poales > Poaceae > Miscanthus > Miscanthus floridulus. Next base: position 27,135,358 of record NC_089582.1, on the reverse strand, counting down.
TAAGCTAATAAACTCTCAATTAATTAGCATGTGTGGGTACCTAGTCACATGATACCTAAGTTAACTGGTCATCTTGGTCATCTTGATCAGCTCGAGAAGAGTGGTAGGGGTCCATGGTACCTCATTCTCATCGTCCTAATTGTTACCGCCACTGTTTGTCGGATCATGCGGCTCTCCTGTCCCACCGATATCAACCGCTTCTTGTCGCCTATTAGTTCTTGGGTGACGGGTTAACGGGCGACGACGAGTCATGGCTGTGACATGATCGTGGTCAGTTTTGGCCGCGTACAACTAATAGTAGCATTTATATATATATATATATATATATATATTATCCAACTAATAGAGATTTAATGCAAAGTCTAATAATAAGTCCACATACAGTTCACGTACAACAAATGCATTGTTTGATTGGCTTCATACAACAAAGTTCACCTACTGTTTTATGAAACAAAGCCTACATCAACTTCCAAAAAAGAAAAGCAATGACCATAGCCATAAATAAAAGCATGGCATCTTTCCAAGACCAAGGAGCAATTCTCCTAATCTTCATATCTCTGACGGGTGGCTCCTCTTCAATCTCCAGTGCCGGCGGATGGCCATGGTTTGCACTCATTGGACCATAGTAAGTCCTCAAAGCTTCAGCTCCTGTGTTGTATTTTTTGTAACAATTACCTGGGTATTGATTGACTTGAGCATAGCAATCTTCCCAGGTCAGGTAGATCCCAGGCACCCAACCAACATGCACTACATATAACGCCATGGTTGCCTATACAGTTAACCAAATTAGGTTGATAGTGCTATGTAATTTAAACATGTTGTAGACCAAGCAAACTAAGTTTAGTGTATCGGCAAAGTTGTAGACTATATTCAAATATTCAAACTTCAATTTCCAACACAACTAAATCATGAATTTCAACATCTAACTCATTTCAATGTATGTTTGAGCACTAGATCAAAAAACATTTGCTACTAAGGAAATTTAAAGTGTTTCAGCATGAAATTTAGAGAAAATGGGATAAACAGGCTGCTGTCACCCTCACGAGCATTTCAATGACACACTCACCGTGGGGGAGAGGGCGGTAGCAGCTCTCCACGCGCTCCTGAGGGTCTCGGTCTTGGGAGATGCAGGCGTGGTGGTGGGGCACGGCCTGAGTCGTGGAGTACCGCGGGGTATACGAGGAAGGCGAGGGCAGCGGCGGTGCTCCAGCGGCATCAAGGAAGAAGAGGGCACTAGCATGGAAGGGACGGCGTCTGGCGTTGAAGAAGAGGATGGCGTGACGGCTGTGAATGGTGGTGCGGGTGGCGGTGGAGCTCCGTCGGCGTGGAGGAAGACGACGGCGTGGGTGTGGCTGGGACGGCAGCAACGGTTAGCGGCAATCCATCAAACACCTAAGGGGCGTAGTGAGGGAGGCGCTCACCCTGGCGGTTGGGGACGCCGCTGTCCGCGCACTCCTTCAAATCCACGCTGTGTTGGGAGTTGCCGGCATCATGGTGGGAGGGGTCATGGAGGACCGAGGGTGGGGGACGCCGACGTGGAGGACCACGGAGTGGGGGACACCGGGGTGGAGGACAGTGTCACGTGCCTTCCTCGCTACCACGGGCCACACGGAGATGCGTGGACATCGGCGTTGAAGAAGAGGAGGGCGCTCGGGCCACGGACGGTGGAGCAGGGGTGGCGAACGGCGGCGCGGGGGTTGGCAGTGCTCTATCGGCTTGGAGGAAGTGGATGGCGTGGGGTTCAAATGACTTAGAAAAATTTCACCCCGCACCATCGGGTTATATACTCGTGGCACATCACTACCGTTGCCAACGGCAAACCGACAGTGATGATGTAGCATCACTGCCGGTGCCAAAGGCAAACCGGCAGTGATATGCAACTCCACTGCCGGTTTGTTTAAAAGGTTCAAAATAAAAAGAGAACCTATACTAACGAACTCTCTATCCTAGCGCAGCGGTTAAGGCCACGCACTCTCGACCTCGCGACCCGCGTTCGAATCCCAGGCAGGCCAAACCATTTTGTTTTTTTTTAATTTTATAATTTAATAGTGCGTTAGAACAGGATAAAAAACAAAAAGAACCTAAACCTAACGAAGTCCCTACACTACTGCAGCTGTTAAGGCCACACACTCTCAATCCTGAGACCCACGTTCGAATGCCAGGCGGTCCAAACTTTTTTGTTTTTTATTTTATAATTTAATAGTGCGTTAGAACAGGATAAAAAACAAAAATAACCTAAACCTAACGAACTCCATACACTACCGCAGCGGTTATGGCCGCGTACTTTCAACCCCGAGACCCGCGTTCGAATGCCACACGACCCAAACTTTTTTGTTTTTTATTTTATAATTTAATAGTGCGTTAGAACTGGATAAAAAACAAAAAAACTAAACCTAACGAACTCCCAACACTACCGCAACGGTTAAGGCCGCGCACTATCAACCCCGAGACCTGCGTTCGAAGTCCAGGCAGGCCAAACATTTTTGTTTTTTATTTTCAAATTTAAATAGTGCATATAACAGGATAACAAAGAAAAAAATATAAAACCTAACGAACTTCCTAGACTACCGCAGCGGTTAATGCCGCGCACTCTGGACCCTAAGACACGCGCTCGAACCCGAGGCTGGGCACAATTTTTGGATTTTGATTTTAAAAATATAGATATCATTGTCGGTTTTCAACAAGAAACTGACAGTGATACTTGTCATCACTATCGGTTTTGGGCCCATCACTGTCGATTTTGTGAAACCGACAATGATAATTATATATAATCTTTTTCCTTTTTAAAACTAAATAAATTCACACATTTATATTCCTATTGCACTTATGTCCAAATGGCTTGAATTTTTTTTGCAAGCATGTACATCCAAATTATGGCCCCACACAGGATCTTAGGTTTTTCTGATCAATTTCTTTATTATTATATTTTTCTTTCTGCTACACTAGACAAAAGAGGCCCAATTACATGTTGGACACACAAGAATTTTGCATCCACCTTGACCAAAAATTGGTCCCTAGGGCACATGATATCCTGTGGAAAAGTTTGGCACCATTTTGGATCGTTTCGGGCATAGGCCCAGTTCAACCTCTAATTAATCGATGGCGTCACGCGAAAATTCAATTAACCAACAGAAAGTACCAAACCATCTCAGAAAAATCCAAAACTTGGAGGTTCCTTCACCCGTGGTATGTGCAAGTTTGAGAAAAAGTTTGAGACCAATACAATATTGGAATATATATAAACCACAGAAACCTTGAGAACCTAGGTGTTTAGTCATTGTAACATGAGAGGACTTCTATAGGTTTGTGAAGCAAGCATGTACCGCCTATGTCCAAATGGCTTCAAATTTTTTTGCAAGCATGTACACCCAAATTATGGCCCCACACAAGATCTTAGATTTTTTGATCATTTTCTTTATTATTATATTTTTCTTTGTGCTAAAATTGACAAAAGAGGCCCAATTACATGTTGGGCACACTAGAATTTTGCATCCACCTCGACCAGAAATTGGTCCCTAGGGTACATAAGACCCCATGAAAAAGTTTGGCACCATTCCGGTTGTTTTGGGGTAGGCTCAGTTCAACCTCTAATTAATCGATGATGTCATGAGAAAATTCAATTAAATCGGAGAAAGTACCAAACCATCTCATCAACATCCCAAACTTGGTGTTTCATTCACTCGTGCTACGTGCAAGTCCTAAGAAAAAGTTTGAGACCAATACGGCACCAGAATTTAGAGTTCTTGTTCCACAGCACATGAATTACATGACAAACATAAGCCGAATTAAACTTAAACCTAGCAAATTAAACCTAAACAAACACTAATAAAAGGGTGGATGCGCAGCACCATACATTTGCATTCAAGCATGGTAATTGATGTCACGGATTTTGTAACCACAGCTATCAATGAAGGCCAATGCTCGTACAATTGCACTCTCTTGTGCCTCAAAAGACCGGTGACATGGTCGTCCATAGATGTAACCTACTCAACGACCATTGGCCCCATTAGTAAATCTTATGGCATCCTGCAGTAGTGTGCTGGCCGAGGTTTCCAGTACAGTACTCCCAGTCATATCTGAGTCTCTCCGTAGCTTAGTCTAGAATGGCCAACAAGCCCAATGCAGCATAGGTACTGTCATGGAGCACCACCTGCAAGCGGCAAAACAAAAAATGAGAGATCGTTATTACAATAACAATACAATAAATAACCATGACTTAGATATCACTGACGTCGACTTTACCACATCCATTTGGTTGTAGCTCGCTCAGTATTCGCTTACTTGCGGAACGGGGACATCACCAGCACGCAAAGCTTCTATCTTGAAATGCGAGAAATTGGGCAGCTGATAGCAAATGTGCTGAAGTGCCACAAACAGTTGCGCACGACAGAGAGCTGGGCGCTTCTCATGCTAGGCATCTGTGATCCCGTCCGCTGGATAAATTCCTGATGCCCTGATGGTAGCCTCGAAGGGATGTAGAAGCTTAGTTCACACGTCCAAGTTTGACCATCATTAGTAGATGCCGTGTTCTCAACGATGTCCGACACCATCAGCAAGCTAAGTGCTGCTTGCAGCCACTCTATCGGGGCTATCGTCTATGATTTATGTAACAATGATATTATTTGAATGAGTCCATACATATGATGAAACAACACATTATGAAATTTAAACTACAATTATTAAATAATTAGCATCCAAAAATAAGATGTTGGAAAATATTTCATACCATAGCGGGAATAGGGTGGTTTGAATGGCCACATCAGGATTGAATGGATCATCGCTAGGGTGGAAACCTGGTTCTTGTGGTGGGGGAGGTTCGTTCATCCCACCTATTAAAATTCAAGAAATATGACTATAAATATATATTTCATTATATAAAATGTGCCAAGTAAAATGTAGCAAACTAAATAAATTTAGATCGATGCATATATATACATAGCTAGAATATGGAAGAGGAGAATATATATATTGCATTGTACCTAATAAAATTCAAGAAATATGAATAGAAATATATATTGACATTATATAAATATATGCCAAGTAAAATATCGACAAACTAAATAAATATAATCGATGATGCATATATACATAGCTACAATGTGAGAGAAGGAGAAACTATATATTACCTGCTAATGGAAATATCCAGGAGCCATGACCCAAATCACGTAAGGAGTGAAAGAGTGAGAAGTGAGAGAGTACAGTGAAACTGAAGAAATGAGAGTGGAAGTGAGAGGTGCGTGCGTGGGTATGTTCCTTGGTTCCTTTTTATAGGGGGACAAACATGTAACTACCGGTTTTAAAATAAAACCCGACAGCTAGATGGTAGTCCATCACTAGCCGAGGGTTTTGTAATGAAATCTGACTATGATAGTAACCCATTCACTGCGGTTTGATAGAAAAACTGGAGTTATGTGGCTGACTAGCACGTACTTCCATGCATGCTAGCATGCATGGCATCCTGTAATAATGGTCATTACTTATGAAAAAACTAGTAATCTTGTGATCTTTATTTAATGCTCAAATAATCTCCAAAAATTTCGTATCAATTGCATAATTTCATATATGGGTACAAAAACACCGTCGTCCACCCAAAAAACGCTTGATAATTAATTATTAGGGCATCATATATATTTAAAATATCCATACATGCATTGCCATTTGAAGAGACAAACATCGAGATATATATATATATATATATATATATATATTGGTTACAGAAATACAACATAAAATAACAAAAACCTTAAAATAAATTACATATACAATAACAAAGACATGACACTAAAATTAAATATACGATAACAAAAACCTATTTCCGTCTAGGTTAATGTTACAATCGAAGTGTACAAACACATTATAATCTCAGAAGCATTCTTTTAGAACCCAAGTAGGGTCGAATATCCACCAGAGAATGCAAGAGATGGCTGACGAGCTATGCCTTCGGGAGACGAACGGAGAGGCTGCCGAGCACTGTTGAATACCTCTCTGGACAGACAATCCAGAGCACATCGGACGGTTGTTGAGCACCAATGAATCCATACTGCTTTAGTCAGACAATCCAGAGCACACCGCATAGTATGACTCTGTCAACCTCGTGGTGTCCCCAAGATTCAGCGTTGCTCTATCTTTATAAACATTCTTCTAGTACCTTTTGTATGCACCATCCTTGCGGATGACCACGCTTTATTGAAATTTATATGTGGAGGGCTTTCTCCCACAGAGAGGCCATAGATGTATATACTAGCTAGAGAGAATGAAGTGTGAAATAAGCAGCAAGAGGGTGGCAAGACTTAGCTGTTGAGAGGCTCCCGGTTGAGGGTCATTTTATAGGGGCTAGCAGTCGTGGTACGTTTTTTTAACTAAAGCTGTAGGGGAGGTGGGAGCAGTGCTCCTGTTGTGGTGGTCAGCGGGAGCATTGTTGGCCTGTGAGGAGCATCTAGACATCACTGTCGGTTTTGGTTTCAAACCCGATAGTGAAGGTGGTCTTCTGTGCCAGTTCTGGAAACCGACAGTGATAGCTTGTATCACTGTCGGGTTTTAAACCAAAACCAATAGTGATGGTCCCTGCCATGCTGACACCCAGCAGCTGGGCTGCCTGCTATCACAGCCTTTTTTATAAAAAAATATAAAAATAAATTCCCGCGCCTAGGATTCGAACCCAGGTCTCAAGGTTCTTAGTTTGGAGCCTTAACCACTGCGCTAGAATAGGGATTACATTATAATTAGTTGTACGTTTTGTTTTATCCCGTAGTATAGCACTACTACTACATAATAAATGAAAAAAAAAATTGGCCCGCCTAGAATTCGAACGCGGGTCGTGGGGTCGAGAGTGCGCGGCCTTCCCCGCTGAGCTAGGATAGGGAGTTCGGTTAGATTGATTTTATTTTTCCTTTTGTCCGGTCATAACGCACTACTAAATAAAAAAATCAAAAAAGTTTGGCCCGCTTGGGATTCGAGCGCTGGTCTTGGAGTACAGAGTGTGCGGCCTTCAACCGCTGAGCTAGGATAGGGAGTCGAGTTAGTTTGCTTTATTTTTTTATTTATTAATAGAAATAATGCAGTTAGTTTATATTATAAAATTAGACAAAAATTTGTGCCTTGATTATTTAATTCTATGATAATTAATTAATCGTCTATAATTATCAAATAATAGTGTTTGTGAACATCATCTCAATATTTGATTACATAGTCAATAATTTAAGTATAGAGATGTGCACAAAATATAAATTAGATATTCAGTGCGAATTACTAATACAACGTTTGAATAATGATTACATAGTTAATAATAATCTAACTATCTTCATCGGGTCCAACAATGAGGGCCTCAGCGTGATCACGTCGGACGTAAGCAGGTTCGTCACCTTCTTCAAGGATAGGTAGGGGTACGTTCGTCCTGAATGTAGGCATTTCCTGATAGCCCATGTAGTCTTCTTCGTTCCGTCACCCTATCGACACCAACAATCTTCCTTTTTCCTTACTAGGACTACTTTTAGCTTTCTTTTGTCTTGTTGTCTCCTGCATAGAAGATTTGCATAACATCTTTTGCAAGGACGAAAGGGTCGTCTCTGTATGGGGTCTTGGTGAGATCGACGGTAGTGAATCCTTCTCTGTCGGTGGTGATTTCCTCAAGGCAGACCTACTAGCAGCGAAAAGAGCTGCCTTCAACCGATCATAGTCTAGCTCCGATATCTGCTCTATGAAACCATAGTACGTCGCCTGCACGTTGTTGTTTTTGTCGTGAGCATCGAAACAAACACCACTGTTTTGGTATGTGCTCTTTCCATCTTGCTTTTTGTGTAAAATGTAAATCCATTGATCTCATACCCTTGGTACTTAAGCAATGTACTCGAAGGTCCCTTGGCTAATATATCCAGCTGATTACCCAACATTGTTCCAATCAAGCGGCATCGCAACCAGCTGACAAATTCCTCCTTATGTTATTCATCAAGCCAAGACTGTGACCTGCTCGGATGCAAAGTTTGCAGCAATTGCCTATGCTCGTCAATGTATGGCATCACATCCTCTGCTTGTTGGAGAATAGTGAACTGTGCCTGTCTAAAAGAAACGGGGTCGTCTACTGTGATAGATTTCTACCCGATCATTCCTTTGCCACCTAGTCTTCCCTCGTGACGAGATTCTAGAACTCTGACCCTATTGATGTCCAGATAATATACGCAGAACTTAATGGCCTCCTCCGTTGATCATCCTTCAACCATGCCCCCTTCTGACCTGAATATATTCCTAACATACCTCCTGAAAACTTTCATCAACCTTTCGAAAGGGAACATCTGATGCAGGTATATTGGGCCAAGGGCTCTAATTTGGTCAATAAGATGAACGAGTAGATGCACTGAGATATCAAAGTAAGTCAGTGGGAAATGCATCTCAAGCCTAACGAGAGTTTCAGCTATGTCTCGCTGCAGCTGGTCCAGCATGGACACATAAATGACCTTTTTTGAGATCACATTAAAGAACGAGCATAGCTTTATGATGTGGGGCACTGACCTTTGGGGGAGGATACCACGCAAGGCAATAGGGAGCAACTGAGTCATAATGACATGACAGTCATGGGACTTCATGCATGCCATAGTTGAAGTTGAGTTCTCTCAAGTTCACTAGCCTCTTCAGGTTTGCATAGTAGCCCGTCGGGACTTTGAGTTCATTGAAGAAAGAAATAAGCACACGCTTTTCTTCCTTCTTCAAGGTCCACGACGCAACCAGAAGTTCAAACTAGCCATCCTCTAGCGCCATAGGATGCAGCTCCTTGATTCCCAAGTGTTGCTTGTCTAGGCGTGTGGCTAGTGAATCCTTCAATGTCCCCCCCGGTGTCCATCAAGATGTTAAGCATCTTATTGCACATGTTTTTAGTAATGTGCATGGGATCAAGACAGTGGCATACACTCAGCACTAGCCAGTAAGGTAGTTTCTAGAAAACTGATTTTTTTCTTCTAGATGCTCCCATCAGGCGCTGCTACTGCATTGTCCGCCTTCCCAAGGATAACCTCTAGTTTGTTGACTTCTCAAAGTATCGTAGGCCCGTCTCGATATTTTGGAGGTAAGCGTTTCTCAATAGTTCCATTAAAATCTTTTCTGTTCCTGCGGTAAGGGTGATTCTTAGGTAGGAACCTATGGTGTACCATATAAACTATCTTTGAGTTCTTTGGTAGATGTACCACATCGGTGTCGTCCAAGCACTCGACATATCTAGTATAGTCTTTTGTCTTCTCTTCGGACAAGCAATCTCGACCTGGCAGGTCTATGATTGTAGCGATATGTACTACCTTGATCATGACATGTTCCTTTTTGTACTCGTTCCCAAATATCCTCCACACCCTTTTCAAACATCTCCACTAGTTCATCAATCACTGGTTCTAGAAACACATTGATGTCATTCCCAGGTTGTCTTGGCCCTTGGATCAGTAGTGGCATCTAGAGGTATGACCGCTTCATACAGAGCCAAGGTGGAAGGTTGTATATATAGAGCGTCACTGGCCACGTGCTATGATTGCTTCTAACCTAGTCGAAAGGATTCATTCCATCTGTGCTTAAACCAAACCAAAGGTGCCTTACCTCTCCACCGATGTTCTTATAGAACATAGTATTGACTGTCCTCCAGTCCTTCCCATCAGCGGGGTGCCTATGATTGTATCTTTCTTATGCTCTTCGCCATGCCAGCGCAATAGCTTGGCTGACTTTGCACATGCAAACAGCCTATGCACCCGGGGAGCTATAGGAAAATACCAAATGACCTTCACGGGACCTCCTCTGGTCTTGGTACCCTCATCTGATGGCCCTTTTTTGTACCATGTAGCTTCACACTTGGGGCATGCATCCAAGTCTTTGTATTCGTCTTCACGGTATAATATGTAATCATTAGAACACGCGTGGATTTTTTCAACCTCGAGGCCGATGGGGCAGATCATTTGCTTGGCCAGGCATGTCTTTTCTGGCAACTCATTTTTTCTGGGAGCATTTTCCTTATTATACCTAACAACTGATTGAAGCCTTTATCGCTCAATCCGTTTGTCGATTTGAACCCTAACAGCATGATGTCGGCCTTCAATTTGCTCATTGGACAATTCTTATACAATGGTGTTTTGCCATCTTATCTTATTTTCTCTAGCTTTCTCAGCTGTCTTTCACTAAAACATCTAGTCTCTACATTACGTAGCAGCTGAGAAATGCCATCGTTATCCTCGATGTCATCAGCTAATGTGTTCCTAAACATATCATTAACTGTGGCCATAGGTTCCACATTGACACCGGGTTCCTCGTCAGCATCATGGATGGCTACGTCAGGCATGGCCACATCATCATCGTTTTCCTGCGAAATATTCACACTAACCTCGCCATGCATAGTCCATATCGTATAGTTTGGCATGAACCCTCTGGTAATCAAGTGCATTCGTACAGACTCAATTTGAGCCCATTTCCTTTGATTCATGCAATCTTTGCATGGGCAGAAGACAAGGTTCCCATTCCTAGCTTGGGCTTTGGCATTGGTGATAAATTGGCTGACGCCATGCATATACTGCTTGTCCGTTCGGGATAGATGCATCCACTCTCGATCCATCTCTGCACAAAAAAAATATTGAGACAGTAATTATAGAGAAATTAATAAGAAGTCGAGCTTCATGGACAACAATTGTAGCTCGAAAGTACCATTTATTCTACACTTATTTATTTTAGTCACCCCATTTTTGGAAAACATTATTATACACTAATTATTGGAAAATTAAAATTGGTAGCCCCGGCCATATAAATTAAAAACCGTAGCCCCATAAAAAACAATTATTGCACAATAATGAAGAACAATTATTCTACTCGATGCCACATAAAATGGAGACACTAATTTTTTTAAAAAGACTAAAATTGGAGACATAACCATGAACAATAATGTAGCTCCAAATAATATGTTGGTAGGTGACACATGGATTAATTTGCTCACCAAAATTGTAAAAGAATCTACTCTACTCTTATATCAAGAACTAATTATAGCATCACATACTAACAATGATCTTGACCACCATGAAATTAGCTAGGATTTTAAATGTGTTCAAAGACACCAACCTTTTAGATGATGGATTCACCACAATTTGCTTAAAAGCCTTGCATAAAGTCCAATTAGAAAAGTGCTCTCTAGAATGGAGAAAGAACTAGAATAAGAATCAAGCAATGTAGCCATCAAAACAACACTAATTAAGCAGCAAAATCAAAGGAGTGGATGCTTGTTACTGACCTTAAAGCAAAAAGATCAAGTCATTTTTTCCAAATCCAAGAGCTAGCTTCATGGTGAAGAGCAGCCGCAACAATGGAGGGAGCAGCCCAAACACGCGCCTCTATACTCGGGATGGAAGAGAGGAGGAAGGAGAGGACGATGCCAGCCTTTTGTACTGCTATTTTATCACCGTCGGTTCTTGGCTCGAACCGACAGTGATAGCACCAAATCACTGTCGGCTCTTGGTTAGAACCGGCAGTGATAAGTGGCCGCCAACTCACAGCCGGTGCAAGCCACAAACCGGCAGTGATGTAGTCCTTCACTATCGGTTTTAGCCCAGCCCCAATTATTTTCTCATTTTCAAGCTCAGAACTGGCAGTGAAGCACTGCCGGTTCTCACAAATTCGACAGTGATGAGACCGGCAGTGATGTTCAAATCTGCAGTAGATTATAGCAGATCCATGGTTGGATGGAGCCATGGCGGAGTTTGTTGTATTACTAGCTAGGGTCGACAGAATGCTAATTTTAACAACGGGAGAAAAAAATTAACAAATGTTTATAGAAAATGACAAAAATGGTACATATTTATTTATTTATATTTGACTTTTTGATAAAATTTCAAATCTAGCAAATGTGCCCATGCGTTGAAATGGAAATGACACCTTTGTTGCGTGGTGATCTGAACGATTTGCGCCTGTACAACATGTCATCTATTTCAATACGTATTGGATTCAGATTGTATACCATCAATGGACGCACAAACTTGCATAGTTCTAATTTTTATGAGCACGGGTCATTAGTCCAAAATAGATAGGACAAAGAGGTGCATGAGGGTATTATGGGAATTTTTTTTAAAAAAAATAGGATGGAGAAGAAAATCCTTTCATCATATCTTATGGTTGAGACATTTTTCTTTTAAGATACAACTCTTCACACAAATATCCAGATTGGGTTTGCTGGGATTGGAGAGGTTGAAAGGGGATTAATCGAACAAATCTTGAGACAGAACATTTCCCCATCGAAAGATAATGGTACAACGTTCCATAATTTAATGTTGTGGCATAAGGCCAAGCTTAGAGCATCTCCAAGAGCTCCTAATAAAGTCTCCCAATCTAGGAATTTTAGCAAGAATAGAAAAAACTCATCCTCAAGAGTTCCTAATCCCACCTCCCAATCTTTGGCACTTAAAAAAATCAGCGAAAACGCGGATATATCCGCGCGTGGAAGACGTGCCTATCGGTGTGCCAATCTAGGTGGAAGGGCGTGAGAAAAAATAATGAGTAGGGAGGGGTTTATGATGCAAATGTACAAGAGAGAAAGAATATATAAAATTGGTTAGGATAATTTAAAAATAGTATAAGATTCCTGGCGTAAAATTGTCTTCTATATTTTATGAGTAAATTATTGTAAACTGTTGGAGATGGTCTTATTTATTTCTCCTAATATTTTTGGGCGAACTTGGAGATGCTCTTAGTGTAGTGACACAACCGCTAATTTGCATCTCAAACGGAAAAAAAATCACCGTAAATAGAAAAGAAAAGAAAAGGTCTAGCTCATGTCCCGTATTTTTTACTATTTGGCCCTTTTTTCGAAAATTTCTCTCAAATAGACCCCTGGCGGAAAGAATTACAGAAATGGACCCTTGGCTTGGCGCCAGAGTGACTGGCGCCGAGCTCGGCGCCACGGTCACTGGCGCCGAGGTCCTGGGCACGGGAAAATGGCCTGCCAGGGGCTCGGCGCCAGAGTGACTGGCGCCGAGCTTAGCGCCGTAGATCTTGGTGCCGAGCTCGGCGCCATAGTGAATGGCGCCGAGCCACCTACATTTAACCCAGCCTTCGTTTCTTCCCCGAGCGTTCTTCCTCTTATTTCTCCTCGGGTTTTTTTCTCGCCACTTCACCCTACCTCACGAATCGACATATTGGACCTTGAAAACCTTGATTTGATCCATAGATCTTCGAGAGCAAGGTATACTCGCTCACCTCCTTGTTTTTCTCGCATCGATTCGGTACATATTAGTCAGATTTTTGAACCTAAGAATCGTCATCACTTAAGGTTTCATTGTATCCCTCAATATATGTATTATGCAGCCGGGCGGGCAGGGCCATGCCTTGCCGTTCGTGTGCCATCCCAGACGGGCAAGGCTGAATACCAGATCAGTCTGTCGATGGGTCGATTGATGCGCGAGCAGAACAGAAGGGTTGACCTTATCCTTTGGAGGCCTATGTTTGGTGAGGCCGATGGTTAGCAAGCACATCAAACACCCTAAATTTAACCTAACACCCTAGTTTTACCGTGAGATGGATATATAAAATTTTGGCTAAGTCTTTAAATTTACCATGAGATGGACATGCTGAAATTTGTTAAGCCTGGATTTTTACCATGACTTGGACATTGTCAAATTTGATTTTTACCGTGGGACAGACATATGCAAAAATGGCTAAGTCTGAATTTTTGCTATGACTTAGAGACTAGAATTACCATGGATATGTAATTTGAATTTTTACCATGGCCATGCCATATTGAATTTTATTGTGACTTGGATATGTTACAATCTGTCTAAATCTGTGATTTTACCATGAGATGGACATATGTATATTTACCACGAGATGGTCTGATTTTTTACCGTGGCTAAGTCCAAACTTGACAAGACTTGTTTTGTTGTCATATCCTCAGAGAGCCCTCAAACTCGTAGTAAGGTATTAAATTGAGTTGCTATACAAATTTGGAAGATAAAATATCGCAAACTGATTTAGGTTTAGGTCCAAAAACAAAATTTGTTGTACTCAACTCAAACTACAACTTCTATTAAAGGTCAAACTTTATATCTAGAAAAGAAACTATAGTTTTACTGTGGTCAAAACTGCATCATGAAAATATTACTCCATCCATTTCAAATTATAAGTCGTTTTGACTTTTCTAATTACGTAGGTTTTGTTGCGCAACTAGATATAATAAGCTATGCCCAGATATATAACAAAACCATGTAGCTAGAAAATGCAAAATAACTTATAATTTAGAACATATGGAGTAATATTTATACCAAATAAATATTATTAGATTAATTATAAAATATATTTTTATAGTAAACCCATTTAGAGACATAAAACTTAGTATTATTTTCTACATACTTATAGTTAAGCTTAAGAGAGTTTGACATATCCTAAACCTAAACTTACATTCCTTTTTGATGAGAGGAGGAGAAGAGGACACGAGGTTGCTTGCCTTCTTTGGCCTAAGCCATATACATTGCTATACGTAGTTGCGGTGGTGGTATGCTACACGTTATTTATAGAAAAAAAACAAAGTTGTCAGCGGTGTCTCGGAACTACTCCTCATAGGTTATTCTAAGTATTCAAAAATTGTCCTAGTTTATAACAGAAAAAAAATTCTACATAAAGTAACCCCAACTCATTTCATAAAGCAATATTCACATACATACCTGTTGTTCATGTCTATTACCGATCTAAATATAGTAATTATAATATATATTTGTAATCAAGCAAGGGTTGCATGTGTCACTTGATTTACACCATTATGTCACAGAATTCTTTCTATGATGTCTTTTGCATTTTGGGTTGGTGGGGAGCATTAATTTGCATGCTTGAGTCAAAATAAGCACTTGAGCATCAATAGTTTTTTGGAATAAAATTAGATGGACCCGGGGTCCAAACTCTCCCATCCACCTATACTTTGGATGCACGACGCGTGGACAAAAAAACTGATCATGCGGCTATCCAGGAGACACGTCCACCACAAGCACCTGCAGTTTGGATCTTAGCAGCCTGGGAACCGGAACATGACCCACGTTCCCGTTCCCATGTTCCCACGTTCTGGAAACAGGAACGTTCCCGTTCCCATATTGTAAAATAATACCCCAAGTTTCCGGGAACGGGAACATGGCTGCTAAGGTTTGGATAAACACGGCTCGGCTCCAAGTGCACGTGCAGTTTCTAGCCCATAGTAGACCGTGCGATCATTTCCATGTACACGTGTCATACATCGGAGTGGGGTCGCATGGGATCCACGATGGACGCGGTGTCCACCCAATTTTATTCCAACCATACTTTTTTTCTACGGGATATATGCTGTGTTTTTGTTCTAAACACAAAGGATATATTATGCGGCCTCTTTCTTCCACACAAAAGGCTCGCATATATGCTGTGAGCTATTGTGCTTATCATTTCGGTATATTGGAACATGGAACATATGGGTAACGATATGCATATAATACTTTTTGGATTTGCCCCCAATTGCGGGAGAGGTTTTTCCATTCCATTTAGTGCGTGCACACTTATACCTTACCCTCATGAGCACGTCTTAAAGGTCAAGTCTTTATGTTTCGAGATTGATGAGGTCACAATGGGTCTGTTTGCTTGGTTTCCACAATTGGTCCCATATGAACGAGCTTAAAGAAAGACAGGGATTAAAATAGAAAAGCCTAGTTCATTTCCACAGAGCAAGCTTACATACGGCTTTTCCTTTCGGAAAACCCCAAGCACTTAGCACAAACCTTAAGGATTACCTTACAACCGCAGGAAGATCACGGTGACTTCCTTTATTCTAATTTACAGATAGTGGTGGAGTAATATAACGGTAGTGGAGTATTACTATTCGTGGTGGATGATTCTCAGAGTTCTTTCCTAAGGTTTGTGCTAAGTGCTTGGGGTTTTCCCGAAAGGAAAAACCATATGTAAGCTTGCTCTGTGGAAATGAATTAAGCTTTCATGTTTTAATCCCTGCCTTCTTTTAAGCTCGTTCACATGGGCGATGTCTTCTATGCTAGGGACCCTTGAGGAGAAACCTCTGCGTGTGTTGTTCTCGTGTTAGCTCTGGTAGCGGCGTTTGTAGAGAATCCTGTGTGGGCTCTATCGTCTCCCCAGACAGTTCCACCCGAAGGGAACACTTATATGCGCAAATAGGGTTCTCTACAAACGCCGCTACCAGGGCTAACACGAGAACAACACATGCAGAGGTTTCTCCTCTAGGGTCCCTAGCATAGAGACATCGCCCTATATAAACGAGCTTAAAGGAAGACAGAGATTAAAACAGAAAAGCCTAGTTCATTTCCATAGAGCAAGCTTACACACGGCTATATATATTCCTGGAGTGGCAGCTCTCTTTTGTGCAATTTGGTGCACTCACAACGATATCACTTTTGAGAAAAAAATGATATACTTCTTTAATTCATGCTGGCTACTTTCACAGGAGCCTACTGGATACGATTCTAGACACTACTGCAGCACGAAGACATAAGGAAAACAATTCGCTTGGTGCAGTGGCGGAGCCACACCCTGTTTGACCGGCAAGTGTACAATATAATATAAGTATTATACATATGTATTTATAAAAAAAGAAAAAAAATACTCATCTGATCACGCCATCATGAAAGCAGCAAGTTAGAAGGCCCAGGAAGCGGCCCACGCAGCAAGTACGTACACGCCTACACGATGGTTCTCTATTGGTTTTTGGTATTCTATAATCTGGATCCGTTCATCGGGGCTGGTTCATGAACTCACGACGCCGCCGCCCTGATGATTGGCCCCAATGCCGCTGTTGTGAGGCGTGATGGACGGCGACGCCCTGCAGGTCCTGGTGGCCGGTGCCCTTGGGCCTCTGCCTTGCTGCCTTCCATTCTCCGATCACGCATCTACAATTTGTAGTTTGCACGGCCGCGTAGTCATGGAGGCTCGCCGATTCGCTATTTGTGTTAGGTATATAAAATTTAATCTTTTGCTCTTTGTCTTTTTAGAAAATTATTGTCTAATTTCATAGCCATTTGTTAACATCACAAATAACAAATTGTTTAATATTTATACATTTATAAAGAAAAACTCGGATATTGCATCACTTTTTTCAGAAGCATCAAGCAAAAAAGGCAGCGTCAGCTACTTCTGCTTCTAATCATTCCCCCGATCCGGTTGAACGTGTGGTGGAAGAGCAGACTCATGAGAGAATTGAGGAAATTGCAAATCCTATGCCACCGCCACCGCCACCGCCTCCGCCACCGCCACAACCGTCTTCACCGCCACTGCTACAACTCAGATATTTTTTAAGTTGATGAAGATGATATAATCAAGATATTTATGTCGCTTCGAAAGCGTCGAATAAAATAGCCAGAAAAATAGCATTGTAAGTCTCCGGTTCTCTTTTATGCCTATATTTCAATTATCGGTATGACTTTTGAATAATTTATACTATATTTAGTTGATGGTTTGAACTTAATCCATTAATTTAAGCCTTATTGTGTTACTTAGTGCATATATACCGAATTACATTATCAACTTTACAATTATTACCGAATTGTATATGAATTTTTTTGGGCGGCATAGCCTAAGCTAAAATTCTAGATTCGCCACTGCTCGGTGTGCAGAGCATTTGAGGTCGTTGCTTTGAATATTTTCCGTTCCCGCAAGAATGGATTGAGAAGCAAACAATAGACTTTTCTATGATTATTTTCTAGCTCAATGGATTACCTAGAAAAGTAGAAAACTTTTTGTGAGAGCTTGTTTGCGCTCAGTCGCATAGGCGTGAGCTGTTTTCATTTTTTAGAAAAACGGATCCTGCCTATGGAGTACATCAGAGACATGTCTGTTTGCTTGTTTATTTCAGTCGGGACTTATTAATCATGGTACAGTGTTTTTTTCTCACAACAAATTAGTTGTACAAACCAGCACAAGCGGCTTATCGAAGAAGCGAAAAGGCTGCCCGTAACACGTAGGTTGTATTGCTCGACCTGTGTGCAGGACTGACGGATTACTTGCTAGAACTGTGTTCCATCGGATCACCTGTGTTGTTTGTTTACGGGAGAATCAGGATAACTAGCAAAACAAAACTGAAAAGGACGACGATATGAAGACTGAGGAGGTTGGTTGCCTTACCGACAGGATTGTGAGAATCGGCCCGAATTGGATT
Source organism: Miscanthus floridulus (assembly GCF_019320115.1). Classification (NCBI taxonomy): domain Eukaryota; kingdom Viridiplantae; phylum Streptophyta; class Magnoliopsida; order Poales; family Poaceae; genus Miscanthus; species Miscanthus floridulus. The sequence continues at coordinate 27,117,228 of NC_089582.1, read as the reverse complement.
TCCTCCAGTGGTCCTGGTGGCTGCTACAGTGATGCTGCTATTTCCGGTATGACAACCCTGCGAACCAGTAAGCAACAAGTCATTTGCTCTGCACCATTGTATACTCACTATCAATAGAGAAGATAAAAGAGAGACGATGAATGGATCGAGACTTAGGTGGTGTTTAAATCCAGGAAGTAAAGTTTAGGGATTCCACATCGGGTGTCACATGGGGTATCACATAGGAGTGTTCGGATAATAATAATAAAACAAATTATAAAAGTCATCAGTAATCCGCGAGACGAATTTATTAAGCCTAATTAATCTGTTATTAGCACATGTGTACTGTAGCATTATATTGTCAAATCATAAACTAATTAGACTTAAAAAATTCGCATTGCAAATTAGTCGCAATATGTGCAATTAGTTTTTTTTTTGTTTATATTTAATACTCTATGTATGTATCCAAATATCCAATACGATAGGAAATAAACTTTATAGGGAGAAACTTATATATCAAGAATGACCGGCAGGAGGCGGGCTGCTGATGATTTTGATCCCTTCCTTGGATCAGGTGCCGCCTGCGGTCAACTGAATTCTCTCCCCAGATCCTGTAGTACTAGGGCTCGTTCACTTTACAAAAAAAAGTAAACCCGATGAATAGTACCATTTTCGTCTTATTTGGTAAATATTGTCCAATCGTGGATCAACTAGGCTCAAAAGATTCATCTCGTGATTTCCAACTAAACTGTGTAATTAGTTATTTTTTTATCTATATTTAATACTCCATGCAAGCGGCTAAAAATTAATATGATAGAGAGAGAGTGAAAAAACTTGGAATTTGGATGGCATCTAAACAGGCTTAGGGAGGGATGCGCGCTTGCCCGATGGCCGCCTGGATGGCTGATGTTGGTGTTGAATAGCTCTACACGGAGACATCCCTAGAGAGTCTGTTCATGTTAGGCTGCTGCGTCTGGATGCCGTAACGGAGTAAGTGAAGTTGGTGCGATGTTTCCTGTTCCTATTTGGGCTGTTATGTAAACGTCAGCACGCGTTATGTGACTGTACAAATAACCAACTTCACCGCACACGCTACGTTCTGTTCGAGTGTTCGCGTTCTGGTGTCCCACCGCCCCGCGTGAGCCGCACGCGGACACGGCAAGTCAAAAGACCAATGGGCCATGGTACTTCTAAAAAAAATAAAACGCGCTAGGCACGGAGATGGTCCTCGCCTTCCAAGATACCTACCGTGCATAAAGACTAAGGCCCCGTTTGATATGGCTTTGGCTCATGAAAAAACAGTTTTGGCTCTGGCTCATATGGAAAAGTAGCTTTTTTGGCTCTGGCTTATTTTGTACGAAAACGTTTGGCAAAACGGCTTCTCCTAGCTTTTTAGAATGTATAGAAGATGTCAATTATCCATTGTACCCTTATCTTTCTTTTTTCTTCTTTCATTTTTTTCTTTTTTCATCCTATTTTCTTTTTTTTCTCCTATTTTTCTTTTCTTTTTCTTTCCTTTCTTATTTCTATTTCCTTCTCCCCTTCTTTTCTTTTTTTCCCTCCTTTCTTTCTCTCTCTCCGGTTTCTTTCATCGGCGATGCTACAGTCTTGGAGAGGACTGTCCTTCTTCGTTTTCTCTCTCCGATTTCTCCCGAGCGCTGTGTCTGACCCGGCCCATGGGCACATGCGTATTTACGCGAAGTAAAGCAAAGATGAGCCGCAAGAAGCCACAAAAACTGGCTCACCCCCCCCCCCCCTAGTACAAGCCGGTGTCCATATTTTGCGGGGCTTATGCATGGAAGCCGGTTTGAGCGACACCCTTTGGCACGGCTTACCCATAAGCTGCTCCTGAAGCTGGTACATAAGCCGTGCCAAAGAGCACCTTAAGAGTCTGCCTTTGGTCTCCGGGGAAAAAAGCTGAAATGAACCTGACCAGCAAGTTCCAACCTCCAAAGTTCAATGAAAGACGTGCATTTATTATGCTATAGAGGCACCTTCCCCAGTCGTGGCCGCCATGCGGGGACGAACACGCCACGCCCACGTGGTCTTTGTCTTGCGAAGTTCGCCCCCATTTCTTGGTTCCGTGGGGTCGAGCTCTGAGACTGTGACCTCCACTACTCCTCCAGTGTCCAGACCAGCAGCATAAAGGAAAAAGTCTACTTAACTCCACACCTTTCATACTTAGTCTACTTCACCCCAAACTATAAAACCGTATGTTTTACCCCCTGAACTTTCCAAAACGTCTACTTTACTCCCTGGGCGGTTTTTTAACGGTGGTTTGCTACAGTACCGGTGGGTTTGCTACAGCACCAACGGTTTTGAATTTTCTTTTTTTTTATTTATTTTCGGTGAATTTTTTAAAAATCATAGTAAATCATAGAAAAATCATAAAATGAAAAATCTAATTTTATTGGACTCCACATAAGTAGATCTACACAGTGAATATATAATACGGTATGCTTTAGTACAAATTTTTTTTGTAGCTTTAGATTAATTGGAAAATCCAATTTTGTCTGTAATTAATTAGAATTTATCTATAACTAAGTTATACATAGTTCAATGAGTACGAAATTTTTACTATAGTTTAAGCATACAATAATTAGCATACCATAAAAATTTCACCATAATTGGACCATAAAAGCTGCAGCTATGAATTATTCTAATTAATTACAGACAAAATTAGATTTTCCAATTAATCTAATGCTACAGTAAAAATTTTGTACTAAAGCATACCGTATTATATATTCACTATGTAGATCTACTCATGTGGAGTCCAACAAAATTAGATTTTTTATTTTATGATTTTTTTATGATTTACTGTGATTTTTCAAAGATTCACCGAAAATAAAAATAAAAAATTCAAACACACCATTACTGTAGCAACACGCCGTGGCTGTAGCAAAATGTTGTTACTGTAGCAACCGCTGTCAAAAACCGCCGGGGGGTAAAATAGACGGTTTTGGAAAGTTCAGGGGGTAAAACAGACGGTTTCATAGTTGGAGGTGAAGTAGACCATATATGAAAGGTGGGGTTAAGTAGACTTTTTCCGCAGCATAAATCTCTCCCCAACCCCAACTGAACCGACGGCTGTGCGGCACTCTGCTTCTCTGCTGAGCGCTTCTTCTCTCTTCTTGTTACATTACACGGCAAGCGAGCGAGCGAGAGAGAGAGAGAGAGCGCGCGTTATGGAGGGCGCGGCGCAAACCTTGCTGAGCAACGCCGGGCAGCTGCTGAGTTCAGAGTACCAGCAGCTCAGTGGCGTCGGCGGCCAAGTTGTTGGGCTGCGGGACGAGCTAGACGCCATCAATGCTCTCCTCATCATGCAGTCCGAGGCAGAGGATGGGGCCGTGGACCGCTTCCTGCAGGTGTGCATGAGGCAGCTGGGCGAGGTTGCCTACGACGCGGAGGACTGCATCGACCTTTACACCCTGCGCATCAGGTCCCGGCCCACCGACGGCGTGCGCGCCTGGCTGGGACGCCTGCTCGGGACGCTCCCGTCTCGCCGCCGCCTCGCCTGTGAGATCAGAGCCCTTCGCGCCCGCACCCTCGCCATCAGCGAGCGCCAGGCGCGGTTCGGCGTCAACCGTGACGCGCTGCGCCGCTCCCCTCCTCTGCTACCCGCCCCCATGACAGTGTCCGCTCCAGCTAACGACGCCGACCGCCGCCACCGACTGGTCGGCATCGCGGAGCAGGCTGATAAACTGGCTGCACAACTGAAGGCGCCGGTTGGCGACGAGGGTGAACGCAAGGCCGTTTTATCCATCGTGGGGTTCGGTGGCCTTGGCAAGACGACGCTGGCCATGGAGGTGTGCCGGCGGCTAGAAGCGGAGTTCCCGTGGCAGGGGATGGTGTCCATGTCTCAGGCGTTCGAGCCGAGCAGGGACCTCAAGGTGTTGCTCACGAACCTTCTTCGGCAGGTCGTGAAGCCCGAAACAGCCGACGACAGGGGCATCAAGGAAGAGGCTGCCCTGGGTGCAATCGACGACCTGGATGACAACGGGCTAGCCAAAAGACTCGAGGAGCTTCTCGTGGACAAAAGGTACTACTGTACTCCTATGCTCCAAATTATACGATGTTTTGGCTTTCTAGATACCCCTTCGTTCCAAATTATAAGTCACTTTGACTTTTTTTTTCCATCCATATTGCTATGTATCTATACATGTACCAAAAATGTCAAAACGACTTATAATTTGGAACGGAGAAAACACGTAGTTTTTGTTACGTGCGCCTCTAAATTAAAGGAGCTTCCAATTTACACTATCTAATGATAAAAGTGACTTCCCACGGACCATGGTAGTTCTAATGATATCATATTTACACTATCTATTACTATTATAGTCTTCCTTTGAAAAGTTCACATTAACCCTAATTAGAAGTACAATGCCTGTAATGATTGTCACTATTGGATTTATTCTGTTTTTCTAATTACCACATCTGACATTGTGAAAAGATTCAAAAGTTACACCTTAAACTTAATTCTAAATTTCCCGCTTCTATTATTATGAAAATTGTGAAAATAATATAAGGCATGCCCTTAATCTTCATCCTAACTAACCATGCATCTATGCCACTATGAAAGTATAGGGTCATAAATTTGCATTTAAATCACCGGCCCAACCATTGTTGTAAATAACCTAAAGTAACCTATAGCAATGTCGTTACACTAGTAGAGAACAAACTTTTCATTTGGATCGGTTTTTGGCTTTAGTCTCGGCCATATTTGGGCCTAGGACCAAAGAGAGGATTAGTCTCGATTGGGGCAACCAATTGGGACTAAAGTCACCTGCCCAATGGCCAGAGCCGTAGGCTTTTACATGAGGGAACCTCTAGTCCAGGTTATGAAAAATAACATAAAGTAATTGTCTAAATTTGCATCTACCTACATCTATCATTTATAAAATACCAAAATACTAATATATGTGCTTATACAATATCCTCCTCTGACTTCTTAAATATAGAAACAAACTAACTTAAGTAATACAATCATGATGTCAGTCACCATTCGCACCAAGGTCCCATTTGGTGGAGCTCAGGCCGGCTTGGCTCTAGCTCCTCCTTGGGCAGTGTAGCAAAAAGTTATTTTATGTTTCTTATCAAAATAAACTAAAAACCGTATTTTTTGCTTCACCGGCTCTGGTTTCTCCACGCACTATAGCAAGGAGTTGAAGTCATGACAAACATGACCTTGTATACATATTTGTATAAGAAACAATGGTCACATATCTATTTCTAGGTCAAGCATATTAGTTGAAACTAAGGTTTTAGCTAAGTATATGTCAAATACACATAGAGACGTGTGGCAATCACTACTATAGTTTGCAACCGCTTCCAATCAAACGCCTCCGTTAATGCAGATTAACGGAGGCGGTTGCTTTGCCCACCTCAGGCGGAATCAATTAACGGACCTCCGTTAATGTTCTCCAGAAAATCCAAAAAACCAAAAAACTTGCAACTTTGGAGAGTTAAACCCACAACTTGGTGCTCAACACTACCACATCTCTACCACTGAACCACACACTAATTCATGTCTCTATATAATATGTTATTATTTTATATCAATATTTTGTAATCTTATATTGAATACTTTGGTTACTAAATGAACTCAAATGGAAAAACTTTTAACTATAAAGTTTTAAATCTTGTTAAGTACTATAACTTTGGTGTGGGATGTATCTCCATCAGAGATAGTTTGAAAATTTTTAAAAATTGAGTCTCAAAACATGTGAATTTCAAAAACACATATTTGAGACTCTAGATGACTTTAAATCAGAAACTTGTCAATATCAAATATGTAGATTGGGTCGGCCACTAGAACTTTGGTATTAACTATGTGAACATTTGAGATCGTTTAGGAATTCTAAATTTTAAATTTCAAAATCTCTAACATTCGAACACGTATTTGGGACTATAAATATCTTCAAATTAAAAACTTTTCAACTACAAAGTTGTAGATTCTATTGAGAACTTTAACTTTTGTATAGACCATGTCAACATACAAGATCGTTTGATAATTTTAAATTTCAAATTTCAAAATCTGTGCATTTACAACAATATTTTGGGACCCTAAACAGTTTCAATTCAAAAACTTTTCAACTACAAAGTTGTAGATCTTGTCGAGAGCTATAATTTTGATATAAAGTTTGCCTTCATCCGAGTTCATATGAAAAAGTTTTGATTTATTTTTTGTTGCAATCATTAATTGAGGCATACATCTTAAGGCACCCAGCTCCATAAATCGATTTATGGAGGCAGACCCTTAGAACGACCGCCTCTGAAAAAAACGACCGCCTCTGAAAATAAACGATTAACGGAGAAAGACGTCTTAAGTTGCCCGCTTCAGTTAATGGATTAACAGAGGCGAATGCTTAATGCTGCTCGCCTCTGTTGAGCATTAACCGAGAGACGGGTGCTCGGCCGGTGGCCCTACCACCTATTAACGGAGGTGACCATCTAGCCTACCCACCTCAGATAATAAAATGGCTCTGTCTCGCAAAATCTTTTCTATAGTAGTGAATGTGGAAAACAATGAATGGGTATTAAAAAGTATATAGTAAGTATAATTGGAAACTAAAATCTATTACAACTAGGAAAAGATAAGAAAATATCTATATAAATACCGTGTTAGAACACGAAGAATTTGATAGGAAAAATGCAAGTAGTTTGAATAGATGCGGCCTAAACTTATCTATGAATTTCTAACACTTCCCACTCTTCTAATATGTATAGAGCATGAGTTGATAGACTAGTATAAGAAATAATAATAATTGCACTTCCCACTCTTGTAACCTTGTTCTGCAAAAATAAAGAGACTACACATAAACATTTTCATACATTTTGCACATGAGGGGTCATAAATTGCCTTCTGAATATATGGCTAAACTAACTATATTACATATGCTTAAACCAGGTACCTCATAGTGATTGATGATGTTTGGAGTGTGCGAGCATGGGAGGCAATCCAATCCAAGCTACCAGAGAACAACAAGGGCAGTAGAATCATCTTGACCACTCGGATAGAAACAGTGGCCAATGCATGCAGTCCTGCTAGTTTTAGTGGCCTTTGCATTCATAAAATGGAACCCCTTAAGCTTGAAGATTCCAAGAAGTTGTTCGTCAGTAGAGTGTTTGGCTCCATGGATGTCGCTTACCCCAAGGAGTTTGAAGATGTAATGAGCGACATCTTGAAAAAATGCGGTGGGCTGCCATTGGCCATTATCAGCATTGCTAGTGTTTTGGTAGGGTACAAATCACCAGGAGGCAAAGATAAGTGGGATAGAGTCTGTAAATCACTTGGTTCTCAAATGGAGATCCACCCTACTCTTGAGGGGATGAAGCATATAGTCACACTTAGCTACAATCACCTCCCACATGAGCTCAAGGGTTGCATGATGTACTTTAGCATTTTTCCAGAGGACTATGTGATCAGAAAGGTCCGACTATTGAACAGATGGATGGCTGAAGGATTGGTTCATCAAAAGCGGGGGTTGACTATGTGGGAAGTTGCAGAGTCTTACTTGGACGAACTCTTGAGTAGGAACATGATTGAAGAAGCAGGCCAATTGGGTGGTTATGCCTGGAGGGAGCAAACATATAGGGTGCATGACATGCTTCTTGAGGTCATGGTGTCCAAGTCCTTGGAAGCTAACTTTCTTAGCCTGCATGGAGGGCAGTATAAGGGGATGTTGTATGACAAGATCCGTCGCCTCTCCATCCATGCTGACGTAGAAAGTGTAGATTCTGTAGCAAAGAGAAATGTTGAAGGCCACCGAGGCGAGGATAACTTGAACATACAACATGTTCGATCACTGAGCATGTTCCAGCTCCATGGGCAACACAAGCTCCTAAAAACGCTAGGCAACTTTGTCCTCTTGAGGGTGCTTGACCTAGAAGACTGTGAGGGAGTAACAAACAAGCATGTAAGGTACGCCTGCAATCTGTACCTACTTAGGTTCCTAAGCTTGAGGGCCACAAACATAAGCAAGGTGCCTAGGCAGATTGGGAATCTAGAGCATTTACAGATGCTTGATCTAGCTTACACGCTTCTTACTAGACTACCAAAAACTATCACAAAGCTGGAGAAACTCGAGTACATACGGTTTTCCAACAAGGATAAACATTTGGGTACTATGTGGACTATGCCCCGAGGAATAAACAAAATGAAGGCTCTACATGTGCTGCGTAGGGTATCTCTTGGGAATGACTCTAAAGTTGCCCAAGAGGTAGGTGAACTTGAGGAACTAGAAGAGTTAACAATATCCATCAACATCAACAAGGCCATTGATGAGGAGGTTCTCAAAGAACTTGCTCTGTCCATAAGTAAGATGCACTCCCTACGGTGGCTCAGTATCGGACGACATGGAAGTAGTAATGATGATGGCAAGATACTAAACTTTCTCCATCACCTACCAACACCACCACGACTCCTCCAAAACCTTTGGATCAGAGGTGACATTGCCAATGGGTTGCCTAGATGGATCGGGTCACTCACACATCTTGTTAGTTTTTCTACTAAGATTACAACCCTTACTGATGATAAGCTCTTTGGCGTCCTGTGTATGCTGCCCAACCTGAAGACATTGTGCGTGTTTTGGGACTGCTACAGCGGGGATGAGCTGGTTGCACGCACCATCCACAAATTTCTGGTGCTCAGGGACCTGATACTTGGAGGTTATCTACCCAAAGTTATTCGGTTTGAGGAAGAATCGATGGAAATGCTTGAGATGCTTGAACTTCGCTTTGACGGTAGGTCCAGACACGTGGCAGAGAGGAGCATCGTTGGCATTGAACACTTGACCAACCTGAAAAAGGTTAAGCTCGTCTGTGAAGGTGACTATCATGCACCAGTTGACATAGTAATTGAGCAGATGAAGGCTGAGAATGATAGGCGCTCGAGGTCCAACCAATTCGATATTGCAGTTAAATATTGGTGATTGTTGTATCGTCTTAATTACTACTGTTGAGAACATCCAAGCTGGTTCTCCGGCCATGTCTCTTTTGTACCCTTTATAGTACTGCTGCTTTTCCTCCTAATGTTATGTAGTCTTCCCCAAAAAAAAGAGTTCCCTTGTCTTTATGGAAAACGTACTAGTTTGTGTGTACACTGTTGTGCACTTGTGATTTCAGGTGAGCCTTCCACAGACTTGTGTTTGTGTTGGACATTACACGCGCTACTTGATGTTTGTAGGTACCTCCCGCAGTGCGAATTAAGGGACCCGACTACCAGAGCCCTGCTTCCCAAATCTCAGTTCCCCTTCCTGCTGACGCCTGCCGCGCCCATGGTAGTGCCTATCCCGCCTAATTCGGCAATTGGCACTTGGCTTGGCGGCTTCGCGTCGGAACAAACGACTACCAGGCTGCAGCGCAAGGGACCATCCCCCTATGGTTATGTCTCTCTGTGTCTCTGCCCTCGTCCCGCGCACCGCCAAGCCAAAGGTCTAGAACGAGGGGCCTCCTCTGTCCTCTGCTTGATGACCAAAGGATGGCGGAAGGTTGGTTTTTCTGGTCTCTTAATTCATTTTGGGACAGCGCTCTACTTTCCCTTGCTATGAAGGCGGCTGTACTTTCTGGTGTTTTGCTACCAATGCCGGAAGCGCATGCAGGGCAGGTCACAGCCCAATCAACAACAACTCCAAGCCACAAAGTCGCCTAACAAGAGTGCGACATCTCCATGGACCGTAGTCCCGAGAGCACAGGAGCTGACGTGCAGCTGCAGCCTTGTTCTCCCTGGCATCAGTAGCAAAGCACCGTTGCTCCTACACGATGAGGAGGGTCTCCTGGCGTGGAAGACGGAGGGAGGGCCTGCCCAATGCGCGTGCAGGGGAGTATCGCAACGGCTACGGCAGCATGAGGTTGCTGCTTTGCTTCGACGACTTTATGGTGAGCTGTGTTAGCATTGCTCAAAAGGATGATCCTAATCCTGTATCACAGAGTTAAGCAATGAACGCGAAACTGGGCCACGACGAGGAAGTCACACTAGGTGGCCCAGCCCAACTCATGCACTACCGGGCTAGGGTCGTGTCTGGCTAGCGTGGATCAACTCATGCATCAGGGCTTATTCAGATACACTCGTTATCTCAATCCACCTCTGTTGGAGTGCATTGAGATGAAGATGAAAATTAAAATAAGTTTCATCTCAATTCACTCAAAATACGAGTGTATCCAAACAAAACCTTGGATAGTGTCGCGTGGCCTGGATCAAGCCTAAATAGGCGGGTTGAATCGTGTATGCCTGACGGACTGCCATCAGTCGCTAGTACTTATTCAAGCGAGTGATGAACACTACTAGTGCCTACGTTAAAGGAGGCGGTCAAAATGGCTTGACGGAGGCGGACAGGGCATCCGCCTCCGATTAAGTGTATGCGTTAATGGCGCTTTACGGAGGCGGGTGCCTTGGCCGCCTCCATCAACCATATTAACGTAGACGGCTGCCTTAAGGAGACCGCCTATGTTAATATGCTTTAACGAAGGCGGTCGTTAGAAGGCACCCGCCTCTGTTCAAGGATTAACGGAGATGGCCCTGTTTAAAAAATATTTTTTGCCATTTTATTTGAATTTGAATTCTGTTTTCACAGTTTAAACACAGACAAAGATATATAATATTGTGGAGATCCCTTTTATGCTCCTTTTTAATATTGTCGCAGATATGTTAAGAGTCATCATAAAGAGGGTGAAGGATGATTGGCGGATCAATGGTATAGTACCACATCTAGTTAATGACGGCTTATCTATTCAATAATATGCAGACCAACAGTTCAAAAAAAATATGGATATGACACCATTCTTTTTATGAACATCATCTTGAAGAAAGCTCATAATATGAAGCTCTAGCTTTGTGTGCATTCGAGGAGGTGTTAGGTCTCAAAATAAATTTCCATAAAAGCAGGGTTGTATTGCTTTGGAGATGTCCAATATATTCCGCTGCAGAGTGGGTAATCTTCCAATCAATTATTTAGTTTTTTCCATTATAAGAAATAAAGAAAAAAAATTTGGAAGAAAGTGGAGGAGTGGTTTGAGAATATACTCAGTAGTTGGAAAGATAAACACCGAGTTCCTAATATCTTCTTCCTAAAAATATGAAGTTTTACAACTCCTAAAAAAGTATTAGAAAGAATAAAGAAGGTCATCTCCAAGAGTTTTTAATAATCCACTCCTAAAATATAGAAGACAATTTTACATCAGGAATCCTATACTATTTTTAAATTATCCTAACCACTTTTATATATTGTTTCTCTCTTGTACATTTGCATCAGGAACTCTTTCCTACTCTTTATCCTTTCCACGCCCTTCCAACTTTAGATTGCCCGACAAACACGCGCGGGAGAGACAAGATACGCGCGACTCGGAAGCGCGTAACTTTACGCGGAACAGGGTGACTTTTCTCAAGTTCTAAAAGATTAGGAGGATGGATTAGGAGTTGTTGGAGAGGGGTTTTTTCTCATCTTGATAAAAACCAAGGATTAGGAAGGGATTTAGGGAACTGTTGGAGATGCTCTATGAAGATTAAGCATGATTTCCTTCATTTTGGATCATTCATTCACTACAAGGATTCCCCCCTAATGCCACGCCACACGATTGCAACACTACTAATTTGGTTGCCATAGAGGGGTCGTATTGCAACCTTTTCGTGAAATCGTTGCAATATGTGCCTATAATGCAACGGACTAAATGTGTTGCAATATGTGTGATTTGTCGTTTCAAGAGTCTGCTACTGCAACCATTTTAGAATTTTGCGATTAGTTGGTATTATTGCCATGGCGCTTTGGAATTGCATTAGTATTGATTTTTCGTTGCAATTACTTGGTGTTATTGCAACTATATTGGATTTGGTTGCTTTTGCTTATAACTATTGCCATGGTTATTCTGGGTTGCAATAGTCTTCAGTGGTGCTGCAATTGCTAGGTGGTTATTGCAACAAGAATTCTGAAATGGTTGCAGTAGCATGTTCCTATTGCCATGGTTTTTTTGGGTTGCAATAATCTTCTATGGCGTTGCAATTGTTAAGTACTAAAGTATTTGGTGGGCCTTTCTTTGTCTAGGACCCAACAACATATGTGAACGTTATGTTGGTTAGATATGCATGCGACTCTCCCCATCGATCGGTCGTCGTCATCTGGATCGGGCACACCTGGCCAGCAGCCTTCGGCTGGCTCCCTAGATGTGTCGTCTCCTAGAACGCAAGTCAGGCCCGGTCATAAGGGGGGTCGAGCTCTGCGGCCACATTGGGCCCTCGAGGCCAAGGGACCAACCCCATATATATCATCTGTTAGATATGTTCCCATGTGTTGCAGGTTGTCACGATTTTTTCCATGCCTAATATTTTACTTTGTTTATTTAATTAATACTCATAAGCTGTTTTAATCATTTTAGAAAAATAATAGAAAGCTAATAAATAATAGAAAACAATAGTAAGCAAGGGGTCTAATCCTATACATGTATACTCCGTATTCTAAAAAAAACGCCCAACCAATCTCATAACAGGTATGTCTTCAAAAAAAATCTCGTAACAGGAACCTACGAGACCCGGTCGAAAAAAAAGAAACCTACGACATGTTTCCTTCTGAGTTACGCACGCCAAAAAAAAAGGCCCAGCGAATCGTAACAGCTACGAGACCCGGTCAAGAAAAACCTACGAGAGGTTTGCCTTTTGAGTTCGGCACGCCGCTGCCGCTCCTCTCCATCGATCGGACGTTCGGTGATTTTGGTGGTTCAATTGTTTCTCGCCGAGTCGCTCCAATGCGGTGATCCGATCGCCGCTCCATTGCGCGGTCGTCGGCCGTTGCGACGTCGCCGGCGGCCGGCAGCCCAACTCACGTAGCCACGTACGTGACTCCTACGCAAGCGACGAGTCCACGTCAGGTGTTCCAGGTACGGTTCGTTTGCCCAGTTGCTCCTACTTCCCTTTGTTGATCTACAAAAAATAATCAATGTTTAATTTACCTCCAATTTTTTTTCTCTCCTTTGGCGCTGCTTGCTGCCTTTGTATATAGGTAGTTCCCTAGCTTCCTGCCTTCCTTGATCAATCGGCTATTGGGCATTGGCCATCGCCAATCGTTGCCGGCGTGCTGTGTACTGCGCTGCGCTCAGGCCTCCGCCATCCTGGCCTTGTGCGCTGCGCGCCCTGCTGCTTGCCTGCTCGTGCCAACTGCCAAAAACCAGGGACGTGCTGCTTGCCTGATTGGCTGATTGCCTCTCTCTGTCCAATTCCATCAGGCATCATCCGATCCAGGTAATTTAATTTATTCTATATTTATATCTTTTTTGTTTGTATATTTCATGCTTTAGAGGACAATGCTCTGTATTTTAGTCCCTTCAGTTTTAATAAAATAGCTGGGGAGCAACGCTCCACAGTTTTCAGTTCAAAGAGAATTTACCTCCAATCATATATTTATTTACCTCCAATTTGTATTCTTCAGAGGACAAGATTTGGCAATCCCATAAGACATACGGTTCAAAGTGCGTACGTGCAGTTAGGGCATTCTGATCTAAGAGTTGAGACTATTTAGTGGATAATCATTATCTCAAGTTGTCAACTAGGTAATTTACAAACTTTTGATACCTTTGTATATATTTAGTGGATAATCATTATCTCAAGTTGTCAACGACGGTGCTCATGATCAGTGGGGCGATGCGGATGGTGGTGCTAATACGACAAATAAGAAGTGTGTCCCACATAAAATCCTACGGTACTTTCTTACTCCTCAGCTTCGAAGATTATATATGAACGAGAGCACATCATCACAAATGCGATGACATAAGGAAGAATTGGTCAATGATGGCAAAATGCGTCACCCTGCTGACTCGAAGGCATGGAAGCACGTGGATAGGAAGTATGAATGGTTTGCAAAGGACGCTCGGAATATTAGGCTGGGTCTTGCTTCTGATGGCTTCAACCCCTTTGGCATGCAAAATGTTACATACACCACATGGCTTGTTATCCTAATCCCTTACAATTTGCCTCCTTGGTTGTTTGAGAAACAACCTTATTCGATGATGTCGATGTTGATACCCGATAAAAAATCTCCTGGAATGAATATTGATGTATATTTGAGGCCCCTCATTGATGAGCTGAAGGAGCTTTGGGAAAAGGGTATTGATACATGGGATGATAAGGTAAAGAAGAATTTTAAACTACATGCTATTATGCTTTGGACAATTAATGACTTTCCAGCATATGCGATGCTTTCTGGTTGCAGCACAAAAGGCAAATTTGCATGTCCATACTGCCACAAGGATACAAATTATTTGTGGTTGAAATTTGGGAACAAGCACTGCTACATGGGACATCATCATTTTTTGCCCTCAGACCATCCATGGCGCATGAACAAGATCAGCTTCAACAATGAGGTGGAAACTAGGGAGGCTCCAGTACCACTGTCTTGTCAACAGGTATTGGAGCAGTATGAAACTTTTGATCAAGTGAGTTTTGGAAAGGCGGCATCAAAAAAGAGGAAGCGTGATGAAGATAAAAGATGGCACAATTGGAGGAAGAAGGGTATTTTCTTTGAGCTCCTTTACTGTTCTTCTTTGCTCATAAGGCATAATTTGGACGTGATGCACATTGAGAAAAACATATGCGAGAGCATATTGGGTACTTTGCTTAAAATGGAAGGTAAATGTAAGGACAACGAGAAGGCCCGGCTTGACATGGAACAGCTAGGGATAAGGCAAGATCAGCATCCTGTGATTGAAGAAGATAATTGTACGGAAGAACTAAAAAAATAGTATAAAGAATCTTAATAAACGACACGAGGAGCACTTTGTAAGGTGGTTCGAGGACAAGGTTAGTTCTATTTCTTTATTTTTTTATTCCATGTGATGGTTAGAACCATGTACTAATTAACAAAGACATTTGTTTTCAAACTGGGTTTGCAGATCACCAAACTATATGAGAAAGGGGAAGCAAGTGAACTGATGTATGCCCTTTCTCAAGGACCGGACCATCGAGCTCGTGTGTTCAATAGATGCTACATCAATAACTGGCTATTTCGAATGACTGCCATTGAGAGAAACCTCGTCACACAAAACAGTGGTGTGCTTGTGAGGGGTGATGGTACTACTGGCAACATGACCTAGTATGGAGTGATTAGAAGAATTATCTCACTCGAATTCCCTACACAAAAAGAAGTTGTATTGTTTCAGTATGATTGGTATGATGTGCCGGCTGCCAGTACCAGCAGAAGTAGATGATACAGTAGGGATAAATATGGTGTTATCAATATCGATACTTCCAGGTTCCGATATTCAAATGAACCTTACATTCTGGCGACACAGGCTGAACCGGTGTTTTTCTGTCAACCTCGTGAGCAGGCCGGGATGGTCCAGTGTTGTTGCAGTGAGACCAAGAAATTTGTTTGCCATGCCAGACGCAGAAAATGAGGGTGACATGGAAGTCGACTTGATGTGGGAATCCAAGACATGAATTTAGTAGGCTGAAATGAGGATTTGTCTAATTGGACAAGAGCAGACAAGGAAGGCACAACTGGTGATGCCTCCGTTATTAATCAGGTGCGTGGCGAAGCAGTTCCCGAACCAGATGATGCAGTCTTACTTGATGAGGATGATGACGACGAAGATGACACCTACATTGATGATGGAGTTGTTGCACCAGTCACTAGTAGAGAACAGACCTTTGATCCTCGGCCAAAATGGGCTGTAGTCCCAGAATTTTTCGCCCCCGGGACTAGAAATACCTTTAGTCCCGGTTGGAGGCTCCAACCGGGACTAAAGGTCCCTGCCCAACGGCTACTGCGCCAGACAGAGGTGGCAGGGACCTTTAGTCCCGGTTGGAGCCTCCAACCAGGACTAAAGGTATACTTTTACTCCCGGTTGGTGGATCCAACCGGGAGTAAAGGTCTACTCGCGGGCCATGGCTGCGCCCGGGGTTGGAAAGTTACCTTTAGTCCCGGTTGGATCCACCAACCGGGACTAAAGGTCTCCCCTTTATATATCGGCCGTCTCCTTCTTCCTCCCCGAGCCCGAGCTCAGCGTATTTTGAAGCTCACTGCAGTAGTGTTCTTGCTTCCTCCCTCCCTCCATTGTTCCTCCATCCATTCTTCGATTCCTCCGTCGATTTCTTTGATTTCTCCGTCGATTCTTCAGCTGTAAAGGTTACCAATCTCATACTCTCATTTTTCACCATTGTCTTATCTCATTTTGTTCACTATATATATATATATATATATATGGTTCTTTATTGTGGTTTTTTTCATTTGTAAGCAATTTGAGCTCAAAATCACTACAAGCTTGCATATTTACATGAAAGAAGGTTAAAGTAGCTAGTTGAACTTGCGGACCGTGTTCATCTCGGCGACCATGTTCTCTGCCGAGCGGTAACGGACGTCAAGGAGGAGCTTTGATTCTATGAGGGAGAGCGGCAACGGCCGTGGAAGACCGTGTTCCCTTCCTTGTAGAATCGGAGCTCTTCCTTACCAAGTACGGTGCCGTCCGGTGGAGAAATGCTCGCCGAGATGATCACGTAAGCAAGTTCAACTAGTACGGATGGTTATTTATTCACATATCCCGATATCGTCGCAGTAGTTTGTCAATCACCGTACTTTTTATTTTAACTTTTTATGAAATGAAAAACTTAGAAAATTATAGAAAATCCGTACTAGTTGAACTTGCGGACCGTGTTCATCTCGGCGAGCATGTTCTCTGCCGAGCGGTAACGGACGTCAAGGAGGAGCTTTGATTCTACGAGGGAGAGCGGCAACGGTCGTGGAAGACCGTGTTCCCTTCCTCGTAGAATCAGAGCTCTTCCTTGACCAAGTACGGTGCCGTCCGGTAGAGAAATGCTCGCCGAGATGATCACGTAAGCAAGGTCAACTAGTACGGATGGTTATTTATTCACACGTCCCGATATCGTCGCAGTAGTCTGTTATGTGTGTACACTCCCATTCTTCTGTTAATTTACGGAAATATCATGTGAATTACTTACCTACCGCAGTAAAAGACGAGAACACAATGACCATTAAAAATATCATTGTTTAGAGATCTAGATAATTTTATAGTTTGTTAATTTTATTTGTTTATAAAAGGAGAAATTTATAGTGTATTAAAAAATGAGTATAGAGAGTAGATGGCAACTGCTTCCGGGTCCTCGGCCTCTCATGGGTTTCCAAAGCGACTTAGGCCGGGCCTTCCTCTCATTCCATGCGGCAAGTGTCGTGATGAGACGAAGATTGTGATGGAGTACCGAGTGAAGAAGGAGGGTCCCAACAAGGATCGTATCTTCTACAAGTGTCCGGATCGCAATGTGAGTTATTTTATCGTATTTAATGATTATGGTTAGTTTATACCTATTTTCATGATGGTTGTGATTAAAGTTCTATTTTTTTGTTTTAATTTCAGTGGGATGGCAGTGGACGATGTTCAGGCTTCTACTGGGAGGAAGAGTATGTTAAACTCGTGCAAAAATATCTTGCACAACAGGCAGATACGGCGGCTAATGAGGCAGTGATCCAGCCGAAGAAGCCCAAAGATGTTGCACAATCGGGGGATCTGTCTGTTTTAGTTGAGATTGGTCGCGAAATCCTTGTGCTCCTGAAATGTATTTTAGCTTTAGTTCTTTTAGTGGTAGTTGGGATTGTCTACATTGTAGCGATGCTTTCATAAATTTGTATCTTTTGTGGTGGCACGCATGTTGTATAAATAATTAATTATGATCTAGGTTTTAATATAATATTTATGTCATGTAATGCAGATGAGCCGTCATTGGATGTATAATGCTGATCGCCGCTCCCAAGAGTTCATTGACGGCGTGCATTCTTTGTTACGTGCGGCCGAGGCAAACAAACGCGACGGTTTCATGTGCTGCCCATGTGCCATATGTAAGAATACGGTGGAATATCCTTACTCAAGGACTCTTCATTCACACTTGTTCAAGTCGGGTTTCATGCCAAACTATATTTGTTGGACAAAGCACGGAGAAACCGGTGTTGTAATGGAAGAAGGTGAAGAAGAACAATGGGACGACAATGATATTATTCTTGATGGTGCGTGCTTCAATGATACTGCAATGGGAGAAGCTGAAGAAGAGGTAGCCGCAGAAGATGAGCCGGCTGATGATCTTTGTCAGGTCATTCGTGACGCACAAAGAGAATGTGAAAGTGAAAAGGAGAAGATCAAGTTCGAGCGGATGCTAGAAGATCACAAGAAATTGTTGTACCCAACTTGTGATGCAGGGCAAAAAAAGTTGGGAACCACACTAGAATTGCTGCAATGGAAGGCAAAAAATGGTGTATCTGACAAGGGATTTGGAGAGTTACTAAAAATCCAAAAGAAGATGCTTCCGAAGTACAATGAATTGCCCGCCACTACCTACGAAGCAAAACAAGTTGTCTGTCCTATGGGGCTAGAAATAGAGAAGATACATGCATGTCCTAATGACTGCATCCTGTACCGTGGCAAAGAGTACGAGAAATTGGATGCATGCCTGTTATGCCATGCGTCGCGGTATAAGATCAGGCGAGATGACCCTGGTGATGTTGAGGGCGAACGTCCGCGTAAGAAAATCCCTGCCAAGGTTATGTGGTATGCTCCTATAATACCACGCTTGAAACGTCTGTTCAGAAACAAAGAACATGCAAAATTGTTACGATGGCACAAAGAAGACCGTAAGGTAGACAATATGTTGAGACACCCTGCTGATGGGTCCTAGTGGAGAGCAATCGACAGAGAATTCCCAGAGTTTGCAAATGACGCAAGAAACTTAAGGTTTGCTTTAAGTACAGATGGTATCAATCCTTTTGGAGAGTAGAATAGTAGTCATAGCACTTGGCCTGTTACTCTAAGTATCTACAACATTCCTCCTTGGTTATGCATGAAGCGGAAGTTCATTATGATGCCTGTGCTCATCCAAGGCCTGAAGCAACCTGGCAATGACATCGATGTGTACCTGAGACCACTTATTGACGAACTTCTCATTTTGTGGAATAAAGAAGGTGTACGTGTGTGGGATGAGTACAAACAGGAACACTTTGATCTGCGAGCATTGTTGTTCGTAACAATCAATGATTGGCCTGCTCTAAGTAATCTTTCAGGACAGTCAAACAAGGGATATAATGCATGCACACACTGCTTCGGTGATATTAGAGGTGTATTCTTGAAAAAATGTCGAAAGGTCGTGTACCTTGGCCATCGTCGATTTCTTCCTGCAAATCACCCCGTAAGAAAGAAAGGCAAGCATTTTAAAGGGAAGGCAGACCACCTGACCAAGCCTCGCAACCGAACCGGTGAGGATGTACTCGATATGGTCAATGATGTGAAAGTCGTCTTTGGAAAAGGACATGGAAGCCAACCTATTCCGAAAGACGCTAACGGTCATGCACCCATGTGGAAGAAGAAGTCCATATTTTGGGACCTACCCTATTGGCAAGTCCTGGAGGTCCGTAGCTCGATCGACGTGATGCACCTGACGAAGAATCTTTGTGTGAACCTGCTAGGCTTTATGGGTGTGTATGGAAAGCCTAAGGACACATTTGAAGCACGACAGGACCTGCGTTGTTTGAGAGAAAGAGACAACCTGCATCCAGAGAAGACAGATGATGGACGCCATTACTTATGTCCTGCTAGCTACACTCTAAGCAAAGAGGAGAAGGAAATCATGTTTGAATGCTTAAACAACATCAAGGTACCATTTGGATTCTCCTCGAATATAAAGGGTATTATAAATGTGCCAGAGAAGAAATTCTGTAACTTAAAGTCCCATGACTGTCATGTTCTCATGACGCAATTACTTCCAGTTGCATTAAGAGGAATTCTACCTCCAAATGTACGTCTAGCCACCGTGAAGCTATGTGCATTCCTCAATGCAATTTTTCAGAAGGCAATTGATCCAACTGATCTAGCTAAACTACAGAATGATGTGGTTCAATGTCTCGTCAGCTTTGAGTTGGTGTTCCCTCCTTCCTTCTTTGATATTATGACACACCTCCTAGTTCACCTAGTCAAGGAGATTTTCACTCTCGGTCCTGTGTTCCTACACAACATGTTCCCCTTAGAGAGATTCATGGGAGTCCTGAAGAAATATGTTCACAACCGTGCTCGCCCAGAAGGAAGCATCGCCAAGGGCTATGGAACAGAAGAGGTCATTGAGTTCTGTGTTGACTTTATTCCCGACCTTGACTCGATTGGTGTTCCTGAATCAAGACATGAGGGGAGACTAAGCGGAAAGGGGACACTAGGGAGGAAAACATATATTGGTACGGATGATGATTATTTCAATAAAGCGCACTACACAGTTCTACAGAACTCCTCTTTGGTAGATCCGTATATTGAGACACACAAGGATCTCTTACGATCCGAGTTTCCAGGGAAGACTGAAGCTTGGATTACGCATAAGCACATGGAAACTTTCGGCGGTTGGTTGCGAAAAAAATGTCAAGGTGATGAGAGCATCCATGAGCAACTGTATTTATTGGCTATGCAACCATCATGGCATATCGTCACATACAAAGGGTACGAGATAAATGGGAACATATTCTACACAGTAGCCCAAGATAAAAGGAGTACGAACCAAAACAGTGGTGTCCGCATAGATGCCACAGACCCGAATGGGAATAAGCAGACATATTATGGACGCATAGATGAAATATGGGAACTAGAATATGCACCTACTTTGAAGATCCCATTGTTCAAGTGCCAATGGGTCAAGGTGACCGGAGGCGGGGTAACAGTAGACAACGAGTATGGAATGACAACAGTAGACCTTAGTAATATTGGGTACAAAGACGAACCATTCGTCCTTGCCAAGGATGTGAATCAGGTGTTCTATGTCAATGATATGTCTACCAAACCAAAAAGAGGGAAAAACGATAATGACTCAACCAAAGAACCAAAGCGCCACATAGTTCTTTCAGGGAAAAGAGTCATCGTGGGAATTGAGGACAAGTCGGACATGTCAGAAGAATATGAAAAGGATGACCGAATTCCGCCCTTCAAAGTGAACAAAGACCCTAGCATCTTGGTAAATGATGAGGACACTCCATGGTTACGAAGCGATCATAACCAAGGGACATACGTAAAGAAGAAGTTCACTGCTGTGCCCACTTGATGATATAGTGATTTAATATAGTGTGTGTTTGAGATATTATGTAATAATTGTGAATTCAGATGTTTATTATGTCATGTTTCAAATTAAATCAATGTTTGATTTGGTGGGATTTCTCTCTCAAAAAGGTAAATTAGGATATTGAGTGATGAAAAATTAAAATATTAACGTTAAAATGATGTGAAAACAAATTTCATGTCCAAAACCAATAGTTTTAATAATTTTAATTAAACACTACATTTTTGCATTAACGAAATAATAAATATTAGTTACATTATGTTTTATAATTCTAACAAAAAATAAAAAAAGTTAGGTTATAGATTTTTCCTATGTGCAATAAACAAAAAGAAAATTCATATTTTTAACAAAATAATTTTATGCCTTTTATTTAATTTACTATGTATTTAACAAAAACTATTGCATTTCTATTGTATTTAACAAGACTATTGCTTAAAACAGGCGGGAAACGAAACTGCAGGCCACCTTTACTCCCGGGTGGGAAGCCCACCCGGGAGTAAAGGTGGGCTGCAGTTTCGTGGCCCGCCAAAAAAATCCTTTACTCCCGGTGCGTGTTACCAACCGGGAGTAAAGGTACCGGTTGGTAATACACACCGGGAGTAAAGGGTTTTTACTCCCGGTTGGTGGCTGGCACCGGGAGTAATTCTCTCTCATATATAACCTCCAGCGCCTGGCGCAGATCGATCCGCTCGTCTTCTTCCTCGTCGAACACCGCCACCCTCTTCTTCCTCGCGCCGCCTCCACCGCGTCCGTTCGCCTTCCGTGACACCGACGCCGCCCTCTTCTTCCTCGTGCGGCCTCCACCGCGCGCGCCCGTGCCCCACCTCCGCGCGCGCCCGTGGCCCTCCACCGCGCCCTCCTCCGCGCCCGAGGCCCCTCCACCGCGCCCGTGGCCCCACCGCGCCCGAGGCCCTCCACTGCCGAGCTCGAGGTGATATGTTCATCGATCTCTTTGTACATTCGCCCGAGCCCTCCACTGCCGAGTTATAGATCACGTCGAAAACTACAACTTTGGTGGAAGCCATGTCAACGCTCGAGGTCGATTGAAAATTCCAAATTTTGAATCACAAAATCTAGGAACTGAAAATGAATATTTGGAACTCTATATATGCAGCGAGCGAGGCCAAAGAGAGAAAGATGGAGTTGTCAAGCTCACATCTCAAAACCATATCTTAACGCAAGTTTTGAATATTTGGATATTATATGGATAAATTAGCAAGTTTAGAGTGTCAAAAACTGCATTTTATGGTACTAAAATACATTTTAAGATCACTGGGACCTGAACTCATGACAAGTTTAATTAAGGACCACCAATGAAATTACTTTAGAAATTAATTAGATCGATGTAAATCCATGGCTTGTATAATAAACATGCTATATATTATTTGGAAACTATTGTCGTTGTCACTAAAGCTGAAAATGATCCAGCCCATCAACCACCATATATTCATCACTATATGATATGCCATTATTCCAAGATGCAGTTTCAATAGAAGAATTTTTTCTATCTTCATAGATCAATGTTTGTTAACGAAATTTTATCCAAATATATTCATGTAGGGTCTTTTTTTTTGAAGGATTTGTTGTAGGATATATAATGGTCAAATAGGAACTCAATTTTGATACCCAGTTTGTAAACTAAGCGTTTTTTAGTTTATAAAAAATATCACATGTGATGATGTAAGCAGTTTTGGTTGGACTTGCATGCATGGCTACAGACAAATGAAGGAAAACTTCAACGTTTCTTCATTTGTGAACTTTGAATATACAGATATAATATATTAATGTTGCTAAAGTAATATGATGAATGACACATATACTTACATTTCATAATGACTTATACTTACATTATCAACATAGAATTTTCTCATATGATGAATGACTACATGGTTCACATGGTACATAGGATCACAACATCACGCACCGACACCGCCCCGGCCCGCCTCACGTCGTCGTCGTCGTCAGCACGCCGGCCCGCCTCACGTTCGTCCATGCGTTTCTATGTATACGGCGGAGCACCGCCGCCCTCGTTCACCCATGTGTATAGACATATATATGGCGGAGTGGAGCACCGCCACTCTTGTCACACCGCCCTTTCTCGTGGCCTAGTTGATCAACATTCGTATTATCGTTATCGTTAATGCTAAACAATCACACCAGGGCGAACCGCGCTGTTGATGTACTATATATTGGTTTTGTTTTTTGAAGCTAGATGGCCGACCCGAGAAACATGGATGAGGAGGAGTTGATGATGAATTTGATCAACACTGGCACTCAAGTTGCCGGCGATGATGGTGCTAAAAATAACGTGCAAGAGGATGCAGATGACGGGAGTCAGTACTTAGCTCTTGAACAAAATGAGCAACAACAGATTGGCCAAGTATATATTTTTTATTATTAGCTATATATATTATCATATGTCTTATGTGTGCTCATGACATTAAAAATAATGTTTATGTTTTGTAGCCCTCTGGATCGACATCAACAACTACAACGAAGAGTAAAAATGTTAGAGGTCCCAAAAAGCCATTGAAGGGTCGCTTCATCATCTCGGAGTTCAATGTGGATACAGGAGAACCGGGGGGGCCGAATAAAATGAAATTTGTGCACCACTGTGGTTACCTTGTACGGGACCGGCTCCCGATTAGTACCCGTGAATGGAAGAAGAAGACCAATGCTCCTCATATCAGTTTTGTCTCCGATCGTGACAAGGCGTTAATTTGGAATGATATCTTGGTACATTTCACGCTCCAAACAGATGGTTATGATGATATAATAGATGGTGATGAATTGAAGGAGCGAGTTAGGGATTGGGCAATGAAGAAGATGGCCACCCAGTTTCAGACTTGGAAGAAACACCTATACACGACGTATGTCAAGAAGAACATAACACCAGATTTTACTGTCCCAGGCCCGATCTCAAAGCAGAGGCCCTATTGGGATGAGTTTGTACAGTACAAGACTTCGGAAGAGGGTGTGAGTCGGGTGATAAAGAACCAACATAATGCCCAACAGAAGACATACCACCATACCTTGGGATCAGGTGGCTACCCGACTGCCATTAAGAAGTGGAACAAAATGGAAGCAGACCTTCTTGCCAAGGGTATCAGACCAGAATCACTCGAGTGGGGAGAACGTGCAAAGAATTGGTTTTTTGGTCATGGGGGAACACTAGACCAGGAGACAGGGAAGTGCGTTTATGGCGCAAGACTGCAAGAAGCAGCAGAAAGATTGTTTTATGCTCAGAGAGCTACTGCTAGTGGTGCGTTCAGGCCCAACAGAGAGAAGGATGAGCTGACATACGCCATCGGGACTATTGAACATGGTGGCCGAACTAGAGGCAAAGGAAGTGTCTCGTGGGAGCATGGATTCCCTCAGGACAGACCTTCCTACAGAAGTCGCCAGAGAAAGAAGGAAGAAGAGGCACAGCGGCTCTAGAGATTGGAGGAAGCGGTGCGTGAAGCACAGGAGCGGGAAAAAAACCTTGAAGCGAGAATGCAGGAGAAAATTAGAAGGCAAGTGCAAATAGCAGTGAGTGCAAGTAAGCAGGCATCAGAGCCAGGAATCAACATTAGCCAATCTGTTCAGTTGAAAAGCAGCTGCGCTTCCATGGAGATACCAAATCAAGGGGACACAGGACTGCGCTTCCCTGTGGATGACGTCACTGAACCTTGTACAACGTGTGAGCTACACATTCCGAAGGAGAATTCCACAATCAAGGTGGCTATCGGTCTTGTTAATCCTATCGACCGAATCAAGACACCAAGGATTCATGGGAATATAATCTAAGAAGGATATGCTACCATCTCGGTAGATAAAGCTGAAAAAGGTTTTAGTGATTTGCCTCTTGACATTCGTGGAGGTGATAGCGAGAAGACTCTAGGAGAAGCGGAGAAGACATTCATTCTATGGCGCAAGCGCTACATCATCATTCCAGGGATGTCGGCTCCACCTCCTCCTGAACTACCTCACCATAGGTACGTGCGGATGAAAACACTACATCATTAATTTGTATTGGCTTAAATAATTAACAATCTGCTCATAATAATATGTCATTCCTTTTTTGTAGCAGATCCTCCCCCAACCTAAATCCAATTGTTCAATCGCCAGATCATCATAGTGCTCTGTATGATGACATTGTGTTGGAAGACGAGGCTGCATCCACACCATCTCCAAGGAGGTCTCCAACGTCGCAGCCGCCACCTCCAAGGAGGTCTCCAACGCCGCTGCCAACACCTCCAAGGAGGTCTCCAACGCCTCCCCTGCCCCCGCCTACCAAGAAGCCTAGCAAGAGGCCAGCCCCTCAAACGAAGAACCAGTCCCCACCTGCAAAGAAAGCCACCGTGAAACCAAGGGCTATTCCCAAAATAATATCTGAAGAGAAGGAAGAAGGAACTGATGCATATAAAAAAGACATGTCTAGATTCTATGACAAACTTAAAATGAATCAAGAAGCAAGGAGAAACCCGGAGAAACCGTACTTCTTCGTAGCTCCAGATATTCTAAGAAAAAAGGTGACTTCTTACCAGCAACAACAGCGGGAATCTCGTAAGCCGTCCAAATCAACGTTATCAGACTATGACCGCACTCTCACCAAGTCAATTGAGGCAGCACAGAAAAAGAAGCGGGCAGGGAAAGGAGTTGCCCAACTCGGACAACAAGCGCACCAATCAATCCCCCCGCTAGTTGTTGGTAATGAATATGGTTCGAATTTAGGATTAATGCATCAGGCAAACATACCTCCGGATGTCGATTTGGATCACCTTGGTGAATTTCTTGATGAGACTGGTCTCGACCTTTACCAGATGTTTGGTGATGGAAACATTGAGAGTGCGGCGGAGGTTGATATTTGGAAGAAAAAATTTGTACTAGGCCAGAGTCTATACAACCCTCAAGCCTTATCTGATCTGGGGACGCAAATGTACCTGCTAAACAAGTGTTACATGCAGGCGTCTACCAGTGGAGACTTCTGCGTTGGTGTCAGAATTAGAGACGAACATTGGTTCCGTGGCGATGATGTTATGTATGTTGACTTTGCAGAATTTCATCAACTATGCCACCTGACCTCTCTGGACAAAGTTATCATTAGCTGCTATTGCATGTAAGTAATAATTCTTTCGATCTATTATTAAACATATCATATGTGTGTATATGCATATAAATTATCCTAACAAGTACTATATATATGCAGATTTACAATGACAGAGCTCAGAAAGGAAGGCTGCAATGAAATTGGTTTTGTTGATCCCCATATAGTATTCAAAGACCCAATTACTCCAAAGACTAATTGGAAGTCTGAGTCAGAGAGTAACCTCATGAACTTCTTAGTGAACCAACGCCACAAGAAGGATATACTCTTTCCCTATAACTTCAAGTGAGTGTTAATCATGTCGATCATATCCTTAATGGCTCATATGTTGATTCTAGTTAATTAATGAGTGTTATGCGTTATATCCTATAAACACATGCAGCAATCACTGGATATTGATGGACATCGATCTGGTGAAAAGTCACTTGATAATCTATGACTCGATGAGAAAACCACAACAAGACTACCAAGATATGATAGATATTATCCAGAGGTAATTTCGGGATCTCTAGCAACTATATATACACACAAACATGATGATTAACTATATCTGATGACGTGGCAAATTTTTTATTGGGCAGTGTTTGGAAAACCTTTATTGAGAAGCAACACATGGAAAAATGCAAAGCGCCACTGAATGTAATCCCTTTGAAAGTAAGTCCCCTGAATCGCATCATCTTTATTAATTAAACATATAGCTTTCACTGGATCACCAGATTGGATGACAAATCTTTTTCTCGTAAAGTGGTGTCTGAGGCAGGAACAGGGGAACAACTACTGTGGTTACTATGTTTGCAAGTTTATCAAGGTGCTCTCCCAAAGAACTCCTACAGAGAGACTCAAAGTACGTTAAAAATACACTATATATTCATTTAATTATTATTATTGATTGTGTTACTATGTCTTTATATATATATATATGTATATATATTAATTTATTTTCCTTTAATTCAAACCTGTAGACTCGATGGTTGGAGGAAAAGGTCATACGGCAAGACCAAATCAAAGCAATTCAAGAGTCTATAGCCGGATTTTTTAATGAGCAGGTCATCGATTCCAAGGGCGAGTTCTACTTCGACCCAACACTGCCATTGAAGCCAAGCTAGAGGATGAGAGGAAACTTGTTATGTCACAACAACTATAATGCAATCTTTTGTAATATATGCACATGAAATAATATAATGTAAAATACACATATGCATGCATGCATGTAAATATATATATGATGCATGCATGCATATATATATATATTTCTATGCTTGAATTGTGTGATTTAATACGTTCATTGTGCTTGAACCGAAACATACTATATGCGCGTATAAATGTATAATTAGCAGCGTACAATACGACTTCGAAAACCTATTTTGAAAAGAAAACAAAAAAATGAAAAGAAAAGAAAAAAGAAAAAAAAAACCTTTAGTCCCGGTTCGTATTACCAACCGGGACTAAAGGTGCCGGCCATCGTGGCATGTCAGGAGGCACCTTTAGTCCCGGTTGGTGTTACCCACCGGGACTAAAGGTCCTCCTTTAGTCCCGGTTCCTGACCCGGGACTAAAGGACCCCCCCCCCTTTAGTCCCGGATGCTTGCTCCCGAGTGGGGAACCGGGACTAGAGGGGGTTCCCCACCGGGAGTAAAGCTCGGTTCTCTACCAGTGAGTTGAGGTAGAAAGCCTAGAAGATGATTTCTTTGTTTAAGTACTTACTTTTTGTTCAACTGTGATGCGTACTTTAGTTGATTCTCTCTGTATTCTTGCTGATTATTGATAGGCAATTTTTGCTGTGGGACATCGCGAAAACAACAAATTGGCTGCAACACACCGCCAACACTTGCTTTTGCTGAGTACCATTATGAAATCGCGAATGTTTGCCAGTGGACACCGCCTCCGTTAAAATAAAGAAAAACAGCAATCGGGAGAGAGAAAGCACAGTAAAGAGACGTTTTTACCCCTGCCGGCCTGAGTCCTATCATTTAGGTGGTCCGGTTGGACCAGCTCGGCTCGGCCCCAGTCGTCTTCTTCCTTCCCCCGTTCTCGTTCTCGTCAGTCTCTCTCCCCATCCTCATTCCCATCTCGACGAACCCTAGCTTCGAGCCATGGCATCGAGCTCGCATTCCACACCGTTCGGCGCGCCGCACCCAGCTTCGCCGTCGGTCGACCCCTACAGAGACCAAGCTGGATTCTTGCCCTTGGTTCCTTGCCACAAGTGCGGAACCGTTTTCATCGGGCGCGTGTCGCAGAAGCCTGGCAGCAAGGGGAAGAGGTTTTACAAGTGTCCACTGCTTGAGCATGTAAGTGGTCGTTGACTTCTGATCTGGTTTTGAGGAGATGCGCATTTTTTTTTTATTTTTCATCTCTTGTTTGCCAGACCGACTTTGCGTGTGGAGTGTACTACTTTGAGGAATAGTATATCAATTACTTGGTCGCCAAAGGCGTTCTTCCTCGCGCTTGTAGTCAGGTTCGAGTTCAGGGTGCCATGGCGCTCGAGGTGATGAGGGAAGGCAATGACAAGGAGAAGGCCTGCCAAGGATTTGATGGCTGCCAAGATCTGTTGGAGACTGCAGTGATTCATCTCCAAGGTTCAGAGGCACTACTGAAGTCAGTACTTGAGAGCAACAAGAAATTGTTGACCAACATGAATAAAATTGGAGAGCGGCTGCTTGTAGTTGGTGGTGTAATGGTTTTCATTTTGGTGTTAGTTATGTTAGTGTTGTTGGTCAAGTGAAGCAGAATAGCAGGTTGTCATGTATCCTGGTTATCATGTATCCAGTTAGTGTTGTTGGTCATGGTCATGAACATGTATCTAGTTAGTGTTGTTGGTCATGAACATGTATCCAGCTTATCTGTAACTTGTTTGAAATCAATGATGCATCTTAACTATGTTGCAAGAAAATGGTCTGCCAAATTATATCTGAGTTCATGAATGATGGGGCAAGAAAATGGTGTGCAAAATTGTTGCAAAAACATGCATCCAGGTTTAATTTGATCACTTCACACAACAGAGTCTGCCAACTGAGTTCATGATTGAGATTGCATAACTGAGTTCATAGGTTCATCACACTACATAACAGGTTCACCACAAAATAGATCATTTACATAAGACATGCATCACAGGTCTAGGATGAGCTTCTTCTTGCTGATCCTCTTGCCAGCCTTGCTTGCCTCCTTTTCCCCAGCCTGCATTTCTTCTCCAGTAGCCTTGGTGGTCACCACCTTTTTCTTCTTCTTCTTTTGATGCTGCACTTCTACTATTGGGGAGGAAGTTTCACCACCTAGCTCCAATGCCCTCTTGCGGCTGTAGTCATACCCAACATTAGAAAGATAAATAACAGTATGTTGTCATAGATAACAGGCATCAAGTCTTTACACTTACCTCCTAGTGTTTGCTGCGGGGCTGTTTGTTAGAGCTGGTGGTGCAATGTTTGGTGGGCTGTTTGTCAGAGCAGGACAGACAGTTGTTTCTTCAGCACCTTCAATCTGTGATTGCTGGGTAGAGACAGTTGTTGTGGCAGTGCTTTTCTTTTTCTTTGCTCTCTTGGGCTTTGGTGGTGCTGGTGGCGGTGCATCAGAGTCATAAATAGTTTCATTACAGGTCTTCATCATGTGACCAAACCCTCCACACCTCTTGCACTGGCGCTGGCTTTTTTGCTTGCCACCTTCTTCAGAACCTTTTATCCTTCTTGATCTGGGCCGACCTGTAGCCCTCTTCAACCTTGGAGGCCAAAGTTTGAAACCCAAGTCCACATCAGGCCACTGGTTCCTATCTGTCATGGGACTTATCACATGTTCATATGCTTTCTTGAACTTATCAACCGAATAATAGTCATCTATGTAGTCTTCCACACTTCTGTTACGCATGGAATGGATGAAGCAGAGAGCATGAGTACATGGCAATCCAGTAATCTACCACCTTTGACAGCTGCATGATCTATTATCAAGGTCGACAATATGCCTCCAGGTTTTCAGTTCCTTTGTTGTGCCTTGAATCTCAGCAGTGTTGTTGGGCCCCCTATGTATGGCATACTGTAAATTCCTACTCATGGCATGCAGCTCTTTGGTGACATGAGGCAAGATCTTGTCTCTCAGCTTAAGTGACAGTGACCTCCTAAGGTCTTGTTTCTCCATGATCATTTGCCTGATCCTATCCAATAGAGGAATTAAAGCCAAGGACTTCTCATTCCTAATCCAACTGTTGAAGGTCTCTGCTATGTTGTTAGTAACATAGTCACATTTGCTTACATGAGAGAACTTCCATCTACTCCATATGTGCTTGTGGTTGTCCTCTATCCAGTTCATTGCCCTTGGTGAAGCTTGCTTCATGATGTTGTAATGGTGATCAAAGTGCCTCTGGTTGTAAGCTCTGCTTGCTGGCCACAAATGTTTCTTGAACACTACTCCTCTATACCTCTTGTTAAAATTCTTCACTAGATGCCTCATGCACTCTCTATGCTCTACTCCATTTGGGAAAACATATGTAACTCCCTTATCTATTCCTTTGCCTGCATCTGTGCATATGACCAGGCCTGGAGGAGTCCCAATTGCCACTTTAAGTTTATCAAAAAACCATTTCCAATTTTCAGCAGTTTCAGACTCAAAGACACCATATGCCACTGGAAAAAGCCAGTTGTGTCCATCCATAGCTGAAGCAGAAGCTAACTGCCCTCTCCACCTCCCAGTCAAAACTGTTGAGTCAACACCTAAGAAGGGTCTGCATCCATTCAAAAAACTTTGAACACAGCTCTTAAATGCAACAAACATCCTTGTGAACCTCCTCTTATTACCAGCCAGTATCCACTCAATGTCCACAATGCTACTAGGATTTGTCCTGTCCACCTCAGCCTTGAATCTAAAAACATCTTTAAAGTTGTCATCCCATTTTCCTTGAATTTGCTCTAGAGCCATTTGCAGTCCATCCCAGACAACATAGTATGAAAGTTGGATGTTGTACTTGTTCTGCAAATCCTTCCTCAGTTTACCAGCTTGAATTGTTGGTTCATCCTTCAGGATGGTAATGGCCCTGTCCCTCACCCAGGCATTGGTAGCCATGCAGTTCTTCTCCAGTTGGGATGTGCTGGCACAAGTATGTTTTCCCAACTTCTTTATCTGACAAATAAAAGGAAGGCACATCATCAAACACATGTTGGGAAAAATAAGAACCAAAATGTAAGGAAATTTGAAAAAGAAATAAACTGACCTGCCAAGTCTTGCCATCTTGCAATTGAGAAGCATGTATCCTCCACTTGCACCTCTTCTTCTTGCTCTTGAATCCTTTGCAGTGCCCTCTATACCTTTTGGATTCACTGTAAGGAGCTGCAATTTCAAACTCTTTTAGCACAGCATATTGTCTAATAGCCCTCTTAAAGGTGTCCCCATCCTCAAATGTGACACCACATTCTATAGTTGGGTTTTCTAAGTTAGTAACATGCTCATTGATCTCACAACCAGCATCATCATCAACATACAAATCATCATGAACAAGAGAGTCAGAGTCAGTATGCCCCTCTGATGCTTGTTGATCTTGCTGTTTTGGCATATAATGGCCCTCATCATTGACCCCAACATACTCCTCAACATCTTCTTCCCATGAAACATCATCATCAGCATGCTTCTTCTTGCTTCTTCCTTGACCAGGTGTGGATTTCTCAGCTGAGTCATCAGAGTTAGAAGAGTGAACACTGTCATCATCACTTTCTCCCCACTAAGTGACTCCACATCGGCCTCACCTCCACCAGGCCCAACAGTTTCAACAATCTGATTGTTCTGCCCATCATCATGACCAAGCAGAGGGGGCAGCAATGGGAGAGCAACAGATGCACTGGCCTCATTATCCAAAGACACACTCTGACTATATGCAATAGGAATCATGTCATAAAAATTCACAAACAAAGGTAGCCGCCTTAGGTGCCAATAATTGTTAGTAGCATCCATCAAAGCTGCATCTGAGGTCAGATTGGTATAGCATTGGGTGTTCTTGTTGAAATATGTCAAATTGAAGCCCTGATTCTTCCCAATAGACACTTTGGCAGCTACATCCTTACTTAAATCAATCAGATTCAGAGTGTCCCTATCAACAATGAGCTGAAAATCTGCTGCATTGTGAGCCACATTTCTACCGTCATTGCAAGCCTCATAGTAACATGGGACACGCACTGCTATGCGTAATGCAGAACTACTGTCCATCCTAAAACATGGACAAGAACAAGAAATCATGAAAACCCTAGCTTCGGATGCGCAAATCGACCCCCAAGTTCACTGCAACCCTGTTAACCAACCCCAGATCGAAAAGTGGAAGAGGATAAGAGTGCATACCCCTCAGGAACCCATGACAGATTCACTCCCTTGGACGGTGAATCTATGCTCGGGCGGAGCCGCTTCGATTTCGCCGGCGAAGCCATCTTCATGCATCCATGGCACGCCGACTGTGGGGAAGAGACGGCGGTGTGGGCGGCAGGAGACGGCAGCGTGGTTGGCTGGAGACGGCGGCGCTGCGGGAGACTGGAGACGGCGGCGTGGGTGGCTGGCGACGGCGGCGCTGCGGGAGACTGGAGACGCCGGCGCTGCGGGAGACTAGAGACGCCGCCGGCTAGGGTTGGATAGAGCGGGTCTGGTTCGACCAAGTAGTGGTCCGGCTCGACCAACAGGGTCTGGTTCAACCAAGGGGCAACGCTGGTCATTTTAGAATGTTTCTCTCTCTCGATTGCTGTTTTTCTTTATGTCCAGACCCCAGAATTAAAATAAAATACAATGCACTATTTAGAGGTGTGACTTGCAAGCTTGAATTTTTTTGCTTTCTTCTGAATAATTTTTGGATAAACAAGAGCACACATTCGGCATCTGAAAATAAAAAGAGCATTATGCTTCTATTTGGTATGCAAATGCAACTGTGCAAGTGCACGGCAAACGCGAATGTGTGCGTTTGAAGCTTTCAAATAACTCTTGTTTTCCATGAAAGGCCACGGCTGGACTCTTTCAGTGTTTGCAAAAGGTAACTGCAGGCCGATTGGTTCCTGTCATATGCACAAATATCAGCAAGTTGGAATTTTTTGTTGTTTTCTGAAATGCTTACAGCATGTCTTTTATATTGCTCCGTCCAGACATATCTTACTCCAATTCCCTTCTTATCGTCTTCTCAAATTTCTCGCTGAGTTTAGTGTTTTTTTAAGTAAAATACCAGGAGCTTTCTCTTTCAATTAAGACAGGAAAGAGAGCTTTCAGAGAAAATACAATTTACAGCCCAGGCTGCAGCAGCACAGCAAACCAGAGGACGAAGATAAGGCTTAGACAGGCCTCAAACACAACCAAAGCAAACAAAGTAGTGTTATCATCTTCATCCTAGATAACCTTGTATACAAGTTTCAGATCAAAAATTACAATGTGCATACAACATCTTATAGCATATCTATGATCAACTCTTACAGATCAATTTCAGAACAAAAGCCATTGTCTCAAGTAGGCTAAAAAAATTGTACAATAGTCTATTTGGGTCCTTTGCAACCTCTGTGAGGTATCCATCAACTTAAGTTCACAACAGGCTGATGCTTCTTCCAAATGGCATGCGAAGCTCACTCGTGCACATACGTCCACACTTCAGCAAATTATTGTTGCCTTCAGTACCTCTGCTGGTGTTCAGTTTTTCTATCGATCTTACATATCTGAACTGACTGCAACATAAAAGAAAAAATAAACATCATCAATATGTACTGAACGGCAAGACCTTAAAGGCTCAGAGGGTGTACTGTAACAGTAGTTTACATTAACATGATATCCTGTTAATGGAAATTGCTTTCACATGTGAATAAACGAATTACAGAAACAGGAGAGGGAGAGGGATTGGGCTTCAACCACGGTGAGGAGGAATTCATGATTGGTGTTCAACCAAATTGTGTCATCTTGTGTCATCAAATCCATGTGTGCCTGACCAAGCAATTTCAGAATCGATCGTGGTCCATGTGTGCCTGATCAAGCAATTTTAAAAACGGTCACAGGCTGCCTTGATAGGCAAAAAAGGGGTGTGCACCACTACAGTTGCATACCTAAGAACTTTCGCCGGCGTTGGTGGCGGAGGGAAGGGCGCCGGCGGAGGTTGCGGATCTGAGAGGGTCGAACCGCCCGGGCCGCGGTCGTAGTTCTTGGGGCCGTCCGCGGGGCCGGCTTTCTCGACTCCGGTGTGGAGTCCTGCTCCTCGACGCCTTGGACGACGGTCGGACGAGCAACAGATGAAGCCCAAGCCCGTGAAAGCCTGGAGCCAAGCGCTAGCGGACTCACCTGCGAGTGAGCCGAGCAAATATGAGAGTCGCCCGTGACGAGGACGGGTGTGGCGCACGCTTTACGCACCCCTCGCCCGCCGCAGCCGATCCACTTAAGAAAATCAGCACCGTATCTGTACAAGTAAAATAAACGCCTCTTAGTATAAGATAAACCTCAGTAACCCAGTTGTAGATGAGCCTTTGTGTGAACTCTAGCTCCTGGGCTCGAAGCGCGCGTGGAGCAATTTTTGTTAATTTTTAATCTACTACTCTTCCAAAATCCTTTCTAACATTGTTGCTTTTTGCTACTTTGACTTTGATTGATGATTTTTTTTTGCTGTTTTCTTACTGTTTTTTCCTCTTATGAAACTTATGTTAAGAAACCTTTCACTATTACAACTACTACATGTAGAATTTATTCACCATGTAACTATCTCCACTCACGTTATACAGGTATCACTGCTACTACTACTACCCGAGCTGTTGCGATTGCAAAGGCGCGTGTCCTCCCCCTCTCGCCCTTGCCATCCTTCTCGCTGGAGCGGCCGCGATTCACTGGTTGGTGGTCGGTGGTTGGCACCGATTCCCTCGGCGCTAGGGCAAGCCTCGCGCGTCGAGGACGACGACGAGCTCGGCAATAGGTGTAGAGAAGACGAATCACCGAAGTCGATGTACCGGGCGGCATCCCACGAGAGGCGGAGCGAGGCGGGTACTAGGCGGCGTCCCATGAGAGGCAGAGCGAGGCGGCGGGGAGGACATCGAGGACGACGGCGAGCTCGGCGATAGGTGTAGAGAAGAGGAATCACCATCGGGTGTCACGAGCGGGTACTCATCGGCGTTGAGGTGCACAAACCAGTCTTAGCCCTGGTCGACCCTCAACAGCAACGAGGCGCCGTGCCGCGGACGAGGCCACGCGGGAGAGCGTCGCCATGCCGGGACGAGACAAGCAGGGGCTACCTTCTTGTGCGTCGGCGCCACGCTATACTACTTCTGCTGCTGCTGCTGCTGCTACTAAAATCTTTGAAATACAAATTTTAAATTGTCCTAGTATAAAGTTTGTGATTTTTTTTTAAAAGTTTGAAATTACAAAGTTTTAAATCTTATAAAGTATAAAGTTTTAAAGGCGCTAGTATAAGTTTTTTTAATTTAAAATGTGTACCAAGTTTTTTTAAATTACCAAGTTTTTTGAAATTACCAAGTTTTTATTTACAATTCATCTGTTGTCCGGTAACAGCATAAAAAATAGATATGTCGTAGGGCTCTTCGCGCACCTTTTTTTTGAACCGAGCTAACTCTTTGTTTATTGGAATCTTAGTAAAACTTGTTCAAATATCATCAAATCGTTAGTGGACCTGGACCATCAACGTGATGAGACGACAACTAGCTTATAAGTTCGAAAATTTGGTAAACCTGGACACTACTGGAAACTCGAATTGGTCTGTGCGTGAAAAAATTTTCTGTGCGTTTTTTTCGGTACGCACAGAAAAATTACGATTTTTCTGTCGGTTTCAAAATATCCCGACAGAAAAATACGAAAATCCACAGAATAATTGTATGATTTTTCTGTGCGTGACAATACACACACGGAAAAAATCAGAACTCACAGAAAAACTCAATTTATTCTGTCGGTGCTTTAAAAACGCACAGAAAAAATGTATGCACGCACAGAAAAATATATGCACACCATAAATAAAAAAAACGAAGAAGTGCTAACCCTAACCCGTCGGCCGCCGCACGCACGCACTCGCGCCTGCTCGGCCCTCCTCTCCCTGCACCCGCTGCCTCTCACTGCCTCCCGCCGGCGGCCCCTCCCCTCCTTGCCCCGCGCCGCCCCGGCCCCTCCCCTCCTCTCCTCCCGTCGGCGGCCGGCCCCGTCCCCTCCCCTCCTTGCCCCGCGCCGCCCCGGATCCGCCTCCTCCTCTCCTCCCGCCGGCGGCCGGCCCCGGTCCCTCCCCTCCTTGCCCCGCGCCGCCCCGGATCTGCCCACGGTGGCCGTCCCCGGCCAGAGCGCAGCGCGGCTGGGCTCCGCCGGTGGCCGGCGCCGTGCCCGCTCACCGGTGCTGCATATTGAGCGTGTGTACACCGAAGAATATGTCATGGATTTTTCGAGATGTCCAGCGCTCGAGGATCTTGAGATCACCTCGTGCATATTCGAAGCCTGTGAGTTCATCTCCCCGTCTACGAAACGCTTGAGCTTTGTCAAGTGCAGATTTGGTGTTAGCCCAGGGGAAAAATGATGACCGCTCTCATATTTCTGCCGCCTGTGTCCTTATTTTGTTATGAACTTTAGTTCTTTTAATTTGTTAGTTCATGATATAATTATCCAGCTACTAAATTAAATTTAGTTCATGATATAATTATCCATGAATGTTCTTTTACAGATCAGGTTGTGGAGATACAATGATATATGTAAGAAGTTACCCTGTCCTTATTTTGTCATGAACTTTAGTTCTTTTTTTTCGTTCACGATATATTTAACCAACTATATTCTACATCTATTAACAGGAAAAGTAATAAAGTCCAAGTCAATTGCTATGCATCCATGTGCTTTGAAAGACCAGGTTGTGGTGAATACATGTAAGAGTTTTTTATGATATGTATCCATAACTTGTTCTGCATACGCTTCAGTTCTTTCAATTTCTCAGTTGATGAATAACTAAACTAGGGATATTGATGATTTTCCTTTCAGCGTTAATGTTGTAGATGAGCTTATAATATTTAAATGCAGTGCTTATATATTCAATGTTCATATATGTCCACCTCAGTATATATCATCGCATGATCAGATCTTAAGTTTAAGTCATGACTTGGATTTATCCATTTGCAATTCAGTTTAATTTCAAAAATGACTTGGAATGTTGCCCTATGTTTCACAAGTTAAGAACATTTTGTCTTGTTGATTGGTGTCTGTCTGGAGATCTTCATGCATTACTTAGCTTTCTCCAGCACACACCAAATCTTCAGAAGATCACTGTACAATTTAACATCCAGACCATTTAGAAAATGCAGTTCCCATGTAAGTTACCAACTTTTCTCAACCTTGTATTTCTACATTACACTGCCTGCCATGCAAGGAATGTCACTAATGGAATTTTGAGACACTGTTTACAGGGCAACATATCACTAGTGCATGTTTTTACTACACGCTACCGAAACTCATCGACTTACCTAAATATTATGCATTAGACGCAGGAAGTTTCACCGGTGGATGGTTTCTTTTCTTCATAAGATGTTACTTTTGACTACCTTGTGTCGTTATGGTGTTGCGTATATGTTGCTTGCGTCTAAAAATTCAGACCATGCATTAGCAGTTACTCTGTCTTTGAGGTAAAGAATGTGTCAGGCTCAAATGGTAGCAGCAGCTTATTCAAATTGTAGCAGCTAGGGGCAGCACTTATTAATTCTTTAACCCAAACAAAATCATTACATTGATCTGGTTGGTGTAATTCAATTTTTGGACAAATGGATTATACGTTTATGACTGTTGTTCTCTCTTTCTATTGGTTGTATGTCTTTCTCTAAAATAAAATGGTCTATATGCTTCTACAGATTGAAACAATGTCTTATTTCTTAGCAATAATTTGGACATTTTTGTGAAAGCGCTGACTAGTATATCACCTCATGTATGTTACTAGTTTGGTACATGTCAAACTGCCTGTTAAAACCATTTCTTTTGTTTGGTTAATTCTTTGTTCTATTTTCTCATGTAGGTATGCAACCAGCAAATCTACGACTTCTATTTTCGCCCCTTCCCTCACTACTACAGGAATCAATTTGCGCAGCGTGGCCAAAATACGCTCCGTGGCGGGCACCTTTTTTGCCCGCCACGGTTAACCGGTGGTCGGCCAGCGAGGCCGGCCACCGGGGCGCCCGCTGCGGGAAATTGGTTTACTGCGGCGGGCAACCTTACCTGCCCGCCGCAGGAAATAGTTATTTACCGCGGCGGGCGGTATGAATCGCCCGCCGCGGTTAATACGGTTTACCATGGCGGGCTCTTTAAACTGCCCGCCGTGGTAAAGAGTTGATTTACCGAGATGGGCGTTTTATGTCGCCTGCCGCAGTAAAGCCTGTACAAATACAGAGCACAGACCCTCCATCTTCTCCACGAAGGCAAAACCTCAGGGATGGGGTGCACAGGCCGAAAAGTGCGCACCGATGTGGCAAACCGAATGGTGCAAGAAGCTCATTACAGCATCCTTCATCAGTTAGTGAGCATGGAGAAATATATTGAAAAGAACCTGGAAGAGATCCACGCCGCTAGTGATGGACAACGCACGGAGGCATGGGTCCAGAACCATCACAAGAGCAATTTCGTAGAGTGGCTCAAAGAGCAACACATACCCCTTGAAGGATGCCCTGATGAAGATACGGAGACCGTTAAGAGGCTTGTGTTAGGCCCATCCAGCTAAATCACCACGTGGCAAGGGTATGACGTCCAGGGCTACAAGTTCCACATGAAAGACAAGGACAAGAAGAGCTCGGCACAGAACTGCGGTGTTCGATACGCGGGCGAAGAAGAGTACACGGGCCAGAGGAGGCAATACTATGGGCAAGTTGAAGAAATATGGGAACTTGACTACGGCCAGAACCTACGCATAACCGTCTTCCGTTGCCAGTGGGTCAAACCGAATGCGGTTGCAGTGGACAGTTATGGGCTAACCACCGTGGACCTCAAAAGTATCGGCTACAAAGATGACCCGTGGGTACTAGCAACCAATGTCGCACAAGTGGCCTACTATATATATGCAGAGGACCCAAAAAGGCATGTGGTTGTGTCCGGAAAGCAGCGGATTGTGGGAGCTGATGGGGTGCAGAGTCCCGAACAATACAACAACTACGCAGAGCTCGAGCTTTTTACCGATCATCCAAAGAAGATCAAGGCCGTCGAGGACCGATTCAACAAGTCCGGGATGATGCCGTGGGCCCGCCCCGATGGTGAGAAGAGGACGGTGAAAGCACCTGCACCAAAATGATTTATGTATCCCAGAGACATATATATATATATATGTAATAATGTAGTGGACTCTATATGTATCCCAGAGACATATATGTAATAAAAAGCCAAGGGTTCTTTTTATCACTCAGCGCTTATAGATAGGTGGTTGTTGAGTGTTGGTGCGAATGTCCCTAACTATGCCTTGTGACTTTTTTTGTTTTGTACTACTCTTGAGTGGCTGTGATGAATCAAGTTTCCATTAGAGAACTTCTGCACTTTAGCACCTTATGAGCTGGTACTTGGGATATTTTGTTCTATTTGCTGCTTAACTAGGATGGCTTGTACCAGTACAAGCAACCAGTTCTGTGGCCAGTTCAATTCCCATTAGAGAGAGAGAATTAAATTAAGCTCCAGGTGAAATTAATTTGTAGTTGTCATACTGATAATGGGTAAATCTGAGCCATTTCTCGAGTTCTTTTGCTCTTGATAATGGGTAAATTTCTGGAGATGGTCACTGTCTTGTGGTATTTCTTCTGGGCTTCTACTTCAACATGAAGCACTTCGAGGACCTCGTGCAGGGCGGCGAGTGGGACGAGGTGGAGAGGTACCTCAGCGGCTTCACCAAGCTGGAGGACAACCGCTACTCCATGAAGATCTTTGAGATCTGCAAGCAGAAGTACCTGAGGCCCATGATAGGTGACCGACTCATCACTACGCTACTCTTGGTCCCTTGTTGTTGTCAAGGTTGTTTTTTTTGCTGAATTTGCTGTCGGTTTACTATTTTTATGTGCACAACTGATATAAATCAAATAGTTCAATCACCTAACTGCTACTTGTGTAGGTTCACTATTTTTGTTCTTTATCTTCTTTTTGGTTATTCTGATGCCAAATGATGTGTTTCTTTGACTTCCCTTAGTATTTATGGATAGATAAGGTGACAGTTAAATGTAGTCATTGCTTCCTTTGTTCATTTGACTTGTTGGAATTTTATTGCTCCTGGTTGTCCAGCACTACAAAATCTTCTTGATATGGTTCTTTTGGGATTGTTTTCATGTGATTTGGACATCTCTACCTATTTATCCCAAGTAATCAGCTTTTATCGACAATGTGCAAAGAAATTTTATCACTTTATAGCGGCTCTAGCTTTAGATGCTTATGTTATAGCAGAATTTACTGTTAACTTTTCTTTTAGGTAATGCAAACTATTTTACTCATGCAGGTCTCTGGCAATCTGTAGGTCAGTTGTTCACTGGTCCGGTCCTTGATCAATCACCTTTCAGTTTGTGTAACCATAACTTTCTAGGTAAGCAGCTAAAACCCAAACACTTTGTGCTTTTTTGTAATCTTGTCATAGTCTATTTGGATATTGTACTGCCCAATCAAGTGATTATTAT
Source organism: Miscanthus floridulus (assembly GCF_019320115.1). NCBI lineage: Eukaryota > Viridiplantae > Streptophyta > Magnoliopsida > Poales > Poaceae > Miscanthus > Miscanthus floridulus. Next base: position 27,076,521 of record NC_089582.1, on the reverse strand, counting down.
TATTAATTAAGTGATAAAGCATAGATCTTTTCCCTATTATTTTTTCATTTTTTTAACACCCCATACTTCCACCCATTGGATTCCAAACCTATTCTGTGCTGTTGCAAAATCTATTCGCAGCTCCAGTGCACAATAGAGGTTTGGTGGATTCATATCCAGTCTTATAAGATTTCTTTACATACGCACCTATTTGCATCCTATTATTCAATTTTTATCACAAGGTCCTAGGCACCTGGCAATCAAAGATGTTGCAGTCGCCATTTTTAGCTCTAGAATGTAGATGTCAAGCACCGAATATGTGATAACAAGAAAGTGGTACCATTAAAAAAAATAGAAGCAAGTGCTGCTTTCAGCATCTTAACAGCATGCCATCTTAACAGCTTTTCAGCATCTTAACTTCCTTGTAATAGTGACCCACATCCAGGAAACATTACATGTAGCACAGTAGCAACGCTAGATGATTTCTATAGAAGTTTAAGGGCTGCATAAACTACTGAAATGACATGTAACAGTCAGAGTGCACTGTTCAATGATGGTTTTCAAATATACATGATATCTATCTATACATTTCATTAGACATGTGCTGTTCACCATCGCCAAGCTGTTGAGTGCGCGTTCTTTGTTTCTGGTTTTGGATTCATCGAGACAAACAAACAGAGCACGAAGCGGCAAATCAGGTTCACGCTGCTCTCCATCCATTTCGTGAACACTTAGATTTGTTATGGTACATCCATTGTCTGAAATTTGCCGTTTTCAGAAATTATGTTCCGACCTGTATATAAGTTTTCACAACAGTCATAGTATCGTGAAATTGTGGGCATATGTAACTCTTGCTTAATATGTTGACTTCATCTGTGTATAAAATCCATTTTTTAAGCAGTGCAGATGTTCAGATTAATAAATTAGCCAGAAAAGAATGTTATCTTTTCTTGATATAATTAGCCAGAATGTTATCTCATTTGCTCTTTAATAAAAAAGAATGCTATCTCATCTTGATATAATTGAGGTACACGCCCCTGCTCATGCTTGATCCAATTACATTTACCAACCGACAATATCTTACTGCATGCACATGTCAACTGGGTGCCTAGATTTTGATTTCAGTCGTATAGGGGAAAGTGTTAAGCATTACATGCATGCAGATTTTGTAAAATTGTAATGGACAGAAAAAAAAACATATCAATTAACCCTCAGAACATTGTAAATCATTATCAATTGGCAGAGACTTTTTCCTTATTGTACTTTACTCAATGATGCATGCTTGTACTTTACCATCCTTTTTTCCCTTGTTGTAAGGTCGTATCCATACATGCAACAATTGGAATTTCTCTACTTGTTATGCCTACAAGTCTAACAGTGCTTCCAGAAGCACATTTCGTGCATGTAAAAGGTGAGGCTAACTGGACTTTATTTCTTTCTTTCTAATGCCTTTCAGTCTGAACTGGCAACATCAGCTCTGCAAGAACCCCAGACCACACTCTTTACTGATCACTCTTGTGCTGCTCCTACCAATGGAGCAAGAGCACCTCCACCTACCAATGGTCCGCTTGTTGGATCCATCCCTAAGTCAGCTGGATTTCCACCGATGGGTGCTCATGCTGTAAGTATTATCACAAGCAGGCCATCACTACTACAGGAATGAATTTGCGCAGCGTGGCCAAAACACGCTCCGTGGCGGGCACCTTTTTTGCCCGCCACGGTTAACCGGTGGCCGGCCAGCGAGGCCGGCCACCGGGGCGCCCGCTGCGGGAAATTGGTTTACCGCGGCGGGCCACCTTACTTGCCCGCCGCAGAAAATCGTTATTTACCGCGGCGGGCGGTATGAATAGCCCGCCGCGGTTAATACGGTTTACCATAGCGGGCGCTTTAAACTGCCCGCCGCGGTAAAGACTTGATTTACCGAGGCGGGCGTTTTATGTTGCCCGCCGCGGTAAAGCCTGTACATATACAGCCCTCGGACCCTCCTTCTTCTCCACGGGTCTTCCTCTCTCAAAACTCATGGGGGGAGGCTTTGCCCTAAAATTTGAGGAAACTTTTGATTTGAGTTGAAGGGCTTGGATTTGAGGGAGGAGGACATCATAAGAGGTTCATAAAGGCTCTCCCTCTCTCCTTCCATCCTCTCTCTTTATTTCCATCACCTAGAGTTCTCTTTAGATCTAGATCTAGATCTAGATCAATTTTAATGGAAAAAATGATGTTATGTATTTCTTTAACTTTAGATTCATCATAGATGCATGCTTCATATTTCACATCGTCATTTCCTCTCTTTTTCATGATTTTGGACGTAAAAATCATCAATTTCTCCTAATTCTTCTTTATTTAATGTTGATTGTGATGGATAATGTTCGCAGATACGATGGATAGATCGGAATGGATGTACCGGATCGATAGAGTGAATGATCCGCGGTACCTCTTTGAATTAAGGAAGTTTATTGCGGCTGGTAAAGCTCACCGTGAGAGACTGAAGCGGATGACAACCATATGTCCATGTTCTCGTTGCAAGAACCTGAAAGCCCACCGAGACAGCGAGGTGCAAACTCATTTGATCATGTATGGTTTCATCGAGGGCTACACAGTCTGGACATTTCACGGCGAAAGAGTTGGTGCGAGTGGCGCTGCATCTGGAGTTACCTCTTCGACGCCGATGACGACAGCACCACCGGTGAATAAAGATCCTTCCGCAGCAGCTGCGCCAGCCGACAGTGACAACAGTTGTCGTGATTACATCACGGTGGATGATGTAATGCAAGACATGGCCGACGAAGCCGGCGACGGTGTTGATGGTCAGGATACTGTGAGCCAACCCGAGGATGTGCAGCTTGTTGAAGATCTAGTCAAACACTTCGATGAAGACGACGTTGTGTTGGGTTGCCCAAAGTGGTTGGAGAATTTCAGAGAGTTGAAACAGGCGGCAGTTGATCCTCTCTATAAGGACGGCGGCGATTGTCCAAAGGACTGCACGGCGCTCCGTTTTAACCTCCATATGTTGATGTTGAAGGCTCGTCATGGTTGGTCTGACACTAGCTTCAATGAGTTGTTAAGCTACCTTGCCACCACGTACCCAACGGCTAACAAGGTGCCCGCCAATACTTATCGGGCCAAGAAGTTGATCCGGCCAGTGGCGATGAAGCTTAGAAAGTTTGATGCATGCCCTAACCACTGCATCCTGTATCGGGGCAATGAGTATGAGAATTTGACGAGTTGTCCGCACTGTGGCTTTAGTCGGTACAAGAAAAATGCTGGTTGTCGCGTGGATGCAGAAGACGAGGGAGACTTGCGGGGTGGTCGGAAGAAGAACAAGAAGGGGGCAAAGAAGAGCAGTGTGGCCAAACAGATCTCGGCTCAGCAGGACGATGAAGAAGAGGGTTACACGCACAGGAAAAGTCCAGCACTGTCGGTGTGGTACCTGCCCGTGACCAATCGCCTGCGTGCAATATTCGGGAACCCGGACGATGCCAAGCTCATGTCCTGGCATGCATCTGCTGACCGCCTGAACGACGATGGCAAGCTACGGCACCCATCCGATGGCAAGCAGTGGAAGGATTTCGACGAGGCCTACCCGGAGTTTGGCAAGGAGCCCAGGCATGTTAGGTTTGCGCTAAGTACCGACGGGATGAACCCGTTCGGTGAGCTTAGCAGCTCGCACAGCACTTGGCCCGTCGTGCTCACCATGTACAACCTACCTCCCCATCTATGTCAGAAGCGTAGGTACCTTATGCTGACCATGCTTATCTCCGGACCGAAGCAGCCCGGCAACGATATAGATGTGTTCCTGGAGCCGTTCATGGAGGAAATGAAGATACTATTTGATGTTGGGGTCCAGATGGTGGATGCATCCCGCAAGGAGAAGTTCACACTAAAAGCAATCATCTTTGTCACCATCACCGATTACCCCGGTCTCTTCTCACTATCGGGGCAGATCAAAGGGAAGACCGGCTGCGTAATTTGTATCGACGAGACCTGCTACACTTACCTTAAGGGATCCAATAAGATGGTGTACACAAGGCACAGACGGTTCCTCACCAAAAATCATAGGTATAGAAGAAGTATTATGAACAAATACTTTGACAATCAAGACGAGCCGCAGCGTGATCAAATGACGCAGACTAGTTGGGGAACAAAGGTGTATGAGATGGTCAAGGACATGGATCAGGTGGAGTTTGGAAAGAAGAAGAAGCCGCCTAAAGAGGGGCCCAAGCAGACAAGGAAGCGAAAGCGGGACCAGACGGAGGAAGTCCCCGCCGCCGTTCCTTTCAAGAAGATGTCAATTTTCTTCAAGTACCTGTCGTATTGGAAAACACTGAATACACCCCATGATCCGACCTACCAACCGAGGGACGGCGAAGTTGAAAGTGCGCGGTCTCCAAACCCTGAACAGATGCCGGTGGTGCCTCGAGAATTGAATTTCGAGGAGGAAGAAGTCAGTGACAAAGAACCCCCCGCTCCATCTCCAACCACTTCAGGCAAGTCTAGTGGTCAGAGGACAAAGCTGAGAAGGGGGGAACACGGGAGGCACCGGAGGGAAATCCACGGCGAAGTCCATGTGATCCATGAGGTGGGACCAGAGGGAAACCCGTTGTCGCCACCCACGGTCCTTGCCAAGTTCAGCAACCAGGTGGCATGTATAGTCAAGGACAAGGTGGAGATCACTTGGGCGGAGTGGAACAATGTCCCGGTCGACTACAAGACACATATCTGGGGTGAGGTGACGAGGAGCTTCCATTATCCCGAGGACGCCGATCTAGACAAGTGCAGGGAGTGGGTCATGCACGTGGCAGGAAGAGCCTTTAGAAACTTCAAGTCCATGCTGACCAGGTACTACCTGAAGCTAGGCAAGTCACCCTGTGTCAAATACACTATGGTGAAGGAACATCACTGGGAAGAGTTCTGCAAACAAAGAACAACAGAAGAAGCAAAGGCAAAGAGCGCCAAGTTCAGCGCACTCGCGAAGAAGAACCTGCACCCCCACCACTTGGGCATGACTGGGTTTGCTGGTAAGAGGCCCCAGTGGCGGGAGGAAGAAGGAGCTAGAGCTGCCGCCGGGCTTCCCGATCCGTACGACGGTCTAGACTTGAGGGCTAAGGACTTCATTTATGCCCGCAAGCCGAAGAAGCTCAAGGAGGGCGCGAGCAAGTTCAATGAGCCGAAGTTCGAGGAGGTGGAGAGGGCTCTCATCCAGGCCGCTAAATCCAAGGACAGCTTCGAGGTTCGCAGGGGCCAGGACTTGCTGACCCTAGCGCTGGGAACCCCCGAGCACCGTGGCCGCGTCCGTGGCATGTCGTCGAAGATGAGCTGGAACTCAGTGGAGTCATGGCAATCCGACGCTGCCACATACCGGTCAAGGCAGAGGTACAAGGAGGGCATCTTTCAGAAGGGCTATGATCAAGGCGTGGCCGAAATGATCAGTCGGTCCATAAAAGAAGCCTTCACGAGCAATGACCCAGATATGGTGTCGATGAGGTCACAGATGCTTCGCCAGGCAGGCGTGGCCGTGCCACAAGTTCCACAAGGGCAGACACAAGGGCAGCCACTGCCGATGATCGAGGATCGCCCAAGGCACCCCGTCGACGACATCCGGCAACCCATGCGCGTCAACCTCAACATCCCGTTCGGCAGGGCGAAAAAGTTGACCGTGGGTGAGGGTTACATGCACCCCAAAGAAGATATCAAAGATTTCAACCAAGACCAGATCCCTGCCAACTATGCTGCCGTGATACTTACATGGTATGCGACCCAATATGAAGAATTTGAAATGGAATATCCAACTGCACAAGGGGTAACGATCCTTGGAGCTGCCATTGGTTCCGAAGTCCTGTGGAACAAGGACGACATAGAGATCATTCTCTCGACGCCGACTTCTACGCCGATGGCGACACCAGCATCACAACCATCCGTTGCCGGATCTTGTCCCCCCGATGATCCGGATCACGGCGACGGCGATGACGAAGGCAATGGCGGGGATGACAAGGGAAGGAAGTCACCCCGAGGCACAAGCCCTCACCCTCGTTCTCCTACTCCAACAACAAGTCCACCCGCACCTCCCGATAGTCCGTCTAAGGGCACAAGCAAAGGACCGGGAGGCACGGAGGAACCGGGGGCAAAGACACCGCCTGCTGCCATTGAGAGCACAAGCCACTGTCCTCCACCGCCGGCGAAGACTAAAGGCGACCAAGGGCATCTCACATACTCACTTGAGTTCGAAAGGTATGGTAGCGGCGAGCATAATTTGCTAATAACTTTTCTTTGCCATAATATGGTACTAACATTTCTATCCCAGGCCAAGATCACCTTTCCATCTATTTCCTGAATCGGATGACTGCCCCGGCCATTACGAGCATGGGAAGTTCATGATAACCAAGGCCCAGCTCGTCGACGAGGAAAGGTGGGAGACAAGGAGGTTTCATCTCTGGTACATGGAAGCGGCAAAAGCTGGCCTACATGGTTTTCTAGTCAAGGTTGTGGCGGAGTACTTCCACTTGCCCGGCAACGATGTAGAACTCCCCGTGGACTTCCACGACATGTACAGACTACTACGGGAACAAGACCTTGACATCGCCCAAGTCACCTTGTTCTCTATGTAAGTGATGAATTGCGAGTTTCACATATCACCTGCCTTTGAATCGGTCAAGACTACTTATATATGCCACGATGGCTTGTCCTTGCAGGTTGATGGCCTATATATCCAAGGAACTAAAACTTGATGTTATCTATCTATCTCCAATGCATATTGCTCAAAGAGTCATCATTGGTTACCACCTAGATGACAATCATCCAACCATGAAAGACTTGACCAAGCGACAGAGAGAGGCGCACAGGAAGAAACTGATGGACAATGAGAAGTTGAACATTTCAAGGTACATACTAGGAGCAATGAAGAAGATCAGGAGAAATGGGTGTATCGTAGCTGCCTACCACTTTGGGTAAGTCGAAGACATGCCTGTAGAGATAAGTGGGTAGCTAGCTAGTATTATTATTTCTCATTGTAACCTGTATTTTGTTTCAATGGCGCAGCCAAGGCCTCGAGGGTCACTGGGTTGCATTTATCATCTACCCTCAGGATGGCAGGGCCTGCGTATTTGATTCGTTGAGAATGCCAAACTTAAAAGGGTACAAGGCCTTTGAAGATTGCCTCAGAGTGTAAGTGACTGAACTGTCTTCTCATATGCGTTCTAATGCCCTGCCTAATACTAGTACATTTCATATAGCGCTTATAAGGAGTACGTGAAGGATCCTGAATGCTATGATCGAAGAACAGAGAATTTTAAGGCTAAGCATAAGAACCGCATCAAAATCAGACGCAACTTTCCGGTAAGTATTTGAAAGGTTTAATTGTGCGTTCTGTTCATAAGCGTTCTAATGCCTGTATTCTAATGCTTGTGTATCGATCATGCAGTGTGCCAAACAACCGGTAGGATCACAAACCTGTGGCTTCTACGTCTGTGAGTACCTGAGGGAGTGCAAGCAGTATAGCAGCAGTTGGAGGGTGCTCAAGAATGGATTGAACTGGTGGAGAGACGTGCAGAGCACCCAACACTCCTTCAAGCAGACAAAGGCGGACATATGTAAGTTTGTCTTAGACAAATGCGTGCTTGAAGGGAGCACGTTCTTCAATGAAAACAGCCAGCTAGCGATTTTACCGGAGTACGAGAGGCTGAGGAAATGGCCCACGATGATGCGTCCGCAAGATTACTCCTTAGGGCATGTATAACGACTTTAATATGTAAATGTAATGAATTAACAATGACAAGAACGACTAAGTGAATGTATATATATGTATATTATCTCATGTGTAATGCCTGCATACTTTTTAAGTTTAATTTGTGAAATCTGGATGTGATTTGAATTTGAATTTGAATTTGAATTTAATTATATGGCTGCTGTATTTTTTTTAATTCAGGAAAAAATTTACCGAGGCGGGCAAATGATAATGCCCGCCACGGCTAACGAACATAACCGCGGCGGGCTCTGTACTGTGTCCGCCGCGGTAAAATAATTTACCGCGGCGGGCGGTTCAACGTGACCGCCGTGGTAAAAGTATGTTTACCGCAGCGGGCACGTTACATCGCCCGCCGTGGTAAATTGGTTAACCGCGGCGGGCAAAGCCGCCCGCCGCGGTTAAGCCACGATTTACCGTGGCCTCTAGGCCGCGGCGGACGGCTTTGCCCGCCGCGGAAAATCAAAAACGCCCGCCTCCATAAACGTTTGTGTAGTAGTGCATTTAACTTATCCTGACTATTGATTGCTTATACTGGTTCAATGTTGCAGCCACACCAATGGCGATCATGCTGCAAACCTTGACAACAATCAAGGTTCTGACAACAATGGCGATCATGCATCGATAATGTGATGGTTGTGTTAGCTTTAGTTTTAGCTTTAGTTTTAGTTTTAGCTATAATATGACTCAATGATGCATGCTTGTACTTTACTCATCTTGAGTGAGACTTAAACTGTTGAGATGAGATGGTAATGCTTTTGAATGTATTGATGCCGAACCATTTGGACATCATCTATATGTAGCCCGGATGCCATTAATGAATGTGCTGAACATTTGGATCTTTATATGTATGCTATCTATTATGTTGTGATGAAATTACAGTATGGACAGTCCATATTTGCTGCATGGTTAAGGGTTTTTCTGTCGGTGGTTCTTTTATTTTTCTGTGCGTTAACCGAGACCGACACAACATTTAAATTTAATCTGCCTAACGCAATTTTTCTGTGCGTGTAACACCCACAGAAAAATCATTTTTCTGTCGGGCTTTTCCCTTTTTCTGTGAGGATTAACGCACACAATATTTAAAATTAATCTGGGCTAACGCAATTTTTCTGTGCGTGTAACACCCACAGAAAAATTATTTCTGACGGCGAACACACAGAACAATTGAATTTTTCTGTCATCATATTTCTGTGGGTATTTTTCTGAGGGTACACCGTCAGAAAAATATTTTTCTGACGGGATTCGTATTTTCCTGTGTGTTTTCGCACACATAGAAAAAACCGAGTTTCCAGTAGTGGGACCGCTGTCACAGATCCCACCAAATTTTCCAAATGAAACTCAGTGGCGCCATTCTTTGCAGTGAAATTCCTAGTGCCAAAACACCCGCGCCCACGATTGGTCCCACGTTTTTCCCTCCCCACATTACGTGACGTGACTATTCATCTCCATTCCTAATACTCGCTAATCTAATCAGGTGGGAGAGCAGATAGCCGCAGCCGCCAGGCGCCAGTTAGGGTTTTGGGCCTCAACCAAGGGGAAGTAGATGGCGACCCATCCAGATGGACCGGCGAGAGCGGCAACAGGGACACCTTCGTCGTCGTCGATGCCCACACCTACAGCGGCGAAGGCCCCTGCGTGCAACACGCCAACAGCTGCGTCGGCGCGCGCACCTGCCTCCACGATGTCCAGACCCAAGGCGATGATGTCGTTTTTACTAAGTTCGATGAATTCGGGGATCCACTCTGACCGCCTATAGCTTTGACCAAATACAAGACTATCCTCAGGTTACTTGTTAGGGACTTCATCCCGATTAAGTACAGGAAGTGGATTGGGAAAGATGATGACCGGTGGAGGGTTCCCGAAAGCGAGAAGAATTACATATGAGATGTTAAGATCCCAGAGTATTTCACTTTCCCAGCCGAGTATGACAGGGAGTTAATCAAGAAAAAAGCAAAAGAAATCATGGGGACATGCTTCAAGAATTTCAAGGGGATATTGTACAAGAATTTTGTCCTACAAAATAAAGAGCCAGATTTCGATGGTGGACAGTTTAGCAAGCAGAAGGACTTCTGGTAGGATTTTAAGGAATACAGGTTATCTGAGGAGTACTTAGAACTTAGCAGTAAGAATAAGGAGAATTCGCAGAAAGTGACGAATCCTCATCATCTCGGCTCCCGTGGCTACGCCAAAAAGGATGCCAAAATTTAAAGCAGAACTTCAAAAGATGGATCGCCTTGCTGAGGAAGGCGTTCAGGTTGAAACCGTCGATTGAGAGCCCAGATCGGTATTATACTGTATGGGGAGAAATGTATGGCACGCCGAGGACGGGAGCTTTAGCTCCTCAAATCAACCCATGAGCAAACTCATCCAGAGGATCTCCCAGGTAACTGAGGAGGTGAGGCAAGGGACTCACACTTCTAAAAGGGAGAAAGACGTGCTCACCCAAGCACTCGGAACCAAGGAGCACCCTGGTCACACTAGAGGAACCGGTGTTGTTCCTTGGAAACTAGCATTCCCCACTGGAGCCACTCGAGGGGTAGAACGGAACATGAGGCAGAGTATTTGAGGAGACTAAAAGGGCTGGAAGACAGAATGGAAGCATGGATTGAGGCGACCATTGAAGCGCGAGTCGAGCAAATTTTGTTGTCCAAGGGGTCAGTAGTACCACAAAACCCTACTCCTAGTGCCTTTAGCCCATAGTTTAGGGGGCGCAGCAGCTGCGGATCGACCTCGCTCGACGAAGAAGAGGCGAATGTGCCTCATCTGGTGGACGATATCACTGAACCCGTCAATGTCAGGTTGTACATCCGTCGGGAATGGACAAAGGACAAGGTGGCGCTCGACCAGGCCTGGCCTGTGGGACACGGGACAATTAATGGCCGCCCAATTCCACTAGGGTACGCTTGCGTCACTATTGACAGAATACTTGATAAGAAGTATAACAAGATACCCATTGAGTACCCCGTAGCGGAAGACATGCTGAAACTTGGTCAAAACAAGGGCTCTCAAGTGGCCTGGCGCAACCGCTTCATTAAGCTTGACCGTCAATTGTCCTCTGATGATGAGGACGACTGCGAGTCTTCGCCCACCCACGATGATCACTCACCATCTCCCAACAGAGATCACTCCCCTCCGCATCCGGAGCCATCACCCTCGAGAAGACAGAGGTCTCCTTCTATTCCTCCTTGTCCGACTCCATCTTCATCAGCCCCGAGAAAAGAGACTCCTCCTCCTCCATCTTCATCAGCGTCGGGAAAACAGAATTCTCGTCGTCATCCTCCTCCTCCACCTCAGCCCAAAACAAGATCAAGGACATCCTCGCAGTCGCAGAAAAGGTACTTGGATTCGGTCGCTAATGCTCCCAAAGTGGACCAACAGAAAAGAAAAAGGCCGTTCAGTGGCAGCGTTACCACCTTGATGAAAGATAAATTTACAGCACACATCTCGAAGGAAGATTGTGTTAGTTTCTTCAATCTCTGTGCCTCACTGCCTTCGTTTTTGTTGAAGTCCGAATTCGAAAGGCAAACATAGAATAAATACGCTACAACAAGAGACGAAGAAATACACAATAAAGATTTAAGGAACATACAGAAGTACGTCGAAGACAACCCAGGATTAACCATGGAAGAGGCCGCGACCATCTATTATGATGTACAAGGGACGGTAACACCGGCAATGAAGTATGAAAGGGGCAATCTTTTGGTTCCCGATCATGAGTATAAAAATCTGACAACATATATGCGCTAGTTACATGAATATTACATGGCTCAAGCAACAGAGACAGACGCCTTTGGTTTTGAGGTTATTATCCGTTCGCCACATGTTTTCCATTATCCTGAAGAAGAGAAGTTCGATGTCGAGTGGGAGTGCTTGTTCCAGCTATACCAGAAACGCTCTCTCAATGTTCAAATGTTGACGCTGTGGACTATGTAAGTACCTACATGCACGATTTTACAATTAACTACTCTGTTGAGACACAAATTGTTAACTTTTGAGCACTTCCCATGATTTTATGTAGGTGTATAGCAAAATTTTGCATTATAAAAAGCAAATGGGATTACATAGGCTTTTTGGACCCCCATGCGAGTCAATGAGAGGACGTGATGTGGAAGACCTGAAACATAGATTGATTGCTGTTTTCGATGAATTCATGATGAAGAAGAAAACCCACATACTTCTAGCCTACAACTACGAGTATGTGTTCTCGGCTTTTAATTTTATGCTTCTTTTTTCGTTAAGATTATTCGATAATTAGGATTCTGTGATTGCAGCAACCATTTCGTCTTCATTTGTGTTAATCTTGCCAAAAATCTGCTTGAGGTGTGGGACTCGAAGAAAAACCCATTTCATCATCTGGATGCACGGGTGGCAGTGCTGAATTAGTAAGCGACCCTAATAACATATTATTTTCTAATCACACATACCGCTTTCTAATATTTCTCCTTTTAATGTTGCTCAGTGTTCGAAGAAGACATATCGGCGGGACGCCGGTCCCATTCAAGATTGTCGAAATGAAGGGGAAGTACCTATCACAGCCGGCGGGAAACAATAAATGCGGGTTTTATGTAATGTGGGCAATGCTTCGCTACATCGGCGGGAAATCAGAAGAAGCCGATAAGTTGGTGTGTATAATCCCCATTTCATTTATGTCTGTTAATAATTCAACAAAATGATTTACTGTTCCTCTTTGGATATCATCTTTTTTGAATGACAGCGCAAGAAATATAACCACGAAAGGCTGTTAGACATGGAGATCATCGCACTGCAATCGGAGCTGGCAAAATTCATCTTAGCCGAGGTATTGAAAAAAGATGGAGTATTTTCCATTGCACAATCCGTAAAGTACAAGGACCAGTATAGCCCAGAGCGGCTCGCCAGATTATTGTAAGAAGTCCGAGAAGCATGTGTGAAGTCCAAGAACATTTCTTTTTTATTTTGAGGGATCGAGATGTGGATAAGAACATTTGAATTGTAATCGTAACATTTGTAATGTTTAATATTGATGGACCTGTCGTCTACGTAGCGTATATAAAGCGAAACCCGATTCCACAAAAAAAATATAAATTAAAATAAATTATAAAACAATAAAATACGAACGGGCCATCACCGCCGGTTAGCAACAAACCAGCAGTGTTGTCGTAACCATCACTGCCGGTTAGAAAGAAACCGACAGTGTTGGCTTGCTCAACACTGTCGGCTTGAACCATGCACCGACACTGATAGTTACGACAACACTGCCGGTTTGATCCATGAACCGACACTGATATTTACTACAACACCGCCGGTTTGATCCATGAACCGACAGTGTAGACTTGCTCAACACTGCTGGCTTGAGCCAAGAACCGACACTCTTGAAGCAACCATCACTGTCGGTTGGAACTACAAACCGGCAGTGTTGTTCAACTGGACACTGCCGGGTGGAGCCAGGAACTGACACTGTTTCCTGTAGATCAGTGTCGGTTTTGAAGGATCGGCAGTGATGTCAAACCCCATTACTGCTGGTATGCAACTGTCGGTTCAAAATCCGGCAGTGAAGTGGGTTTTTGAACTGGCAGTGATGTCCAAATCTGGGGTAGTGGTGGCTAGCGGCGGGGCTCGTGGGCGCCGCGTCATGGCAGGAGGCGGCCACCACTGGGCCCGTCGGTGCGGCTGCGGCGCACACCGGCTGCGCCGCCGCCCAGGCCGTGCGCACGTGGAGGTGCCCGCGCCAGGGCCGGACCGGTGTGCCACCACGTCGAGAGAGAGAGGTAGAGAGGGAGAAGGAGAGGGAGAGGGAGGGGAGGCGCGGGTGGGGAAGGGGACGGGGCGCGAGCGGCGGAGGCGGCGTGCCGTGAGAGGAGCGTGAGCGACACGAGCGGGAGGGGAGGCCGGGCATGGGAGGGAGCCCGTTTTTTTCGAGAAGGGGAGGCATCAATTTATTTGGGATGAATTGGGGCGACGTGGCTTGCTGGTAGTAGGGGCGGCTCGTAATACCAGCCGCCCCTACAAATCGACGCATTTGTAGGGGCAGCTCGTATTACCAGCCGCCTCTACTGTGCCATTTGTAGAGGCGGCTGCTGTGCTGGAGCTCGAGCACGCCATTATAGGGGCGGCTCTAATACCAGCCGCCCCTAAAAAAACTCTGTTGCTATAAACTATTTTTCACGTAGTGGGACGAGAACGATTGGGTCCGCGAGGGGAGATAGGACGCTTGAGGCGAGCAGCTGATTTGGCTTGCGTTGGAACGGATATGGGGAATCCATGGTGGATTAGTGTGCAGCCTCGGGTTGAAGTTTCGATGAGCCGTGTAGTGTAGGGCGGGTCCAACTCCAGGCTGGATTGTGGACTTGTGGTACGTCTCATGCATGAGGCAACGTAGGTTCAGAAGCACGGATGAGAGAAAAGTAACAAGGGAAGGTCTCGTCACGCCGTGTGTGTAGGCTATTGCCTATCGGACACCTTTTGTGCAGGATCGTATACCAGTACAAGCGGTGACCGGTGAGTGCCGTCCTTCGTAGGATGTCGGGTTGGAGTAGTGGAGAGGAATTGACAAATCTAACGCAATTATAATTACTAGCACTGAGCTAACTGGGATTTGGGTTGATTATATGCGATCAAAAGAAACCTTAGAGTACTGTTACATATTTATTTATATGCGATCTATCTGTCTTCCTCGGATAATTTGTCCATGGCGCACAATGTGCCCCATCATATATTGACGGGCTGATATACATAATGTTGATCCGGCCTAGGTTTGGATGCGTAGCAGCCGAACTAGCTTCTGTGACATGTGAGCCCACTCAGCTTAGCTGGGCCGGGCAGTGTCACAGCGACAAAATTAGTAGGTAAAGAAAAAAAAGTTCAATTTACCTTCCTATCCGATTTTGCTTACCAAATTACAAAATTATTTTTTAAAAATAAAATCTCAACTTTTAAACCGATTCTTTTTTTTTTTGCACCAGGGTGGTTTTGATAGTGTGGCGCCACGTTAAAGTGGGCTAAATCGGACTAAATTGAAAGTTCAGAAAGGTAAATCGGACTACAAATATTTTTAAAAAAATATATCCTAAATTTCATAAGAATAATTTTCTAAAAATTATCCAAATATTTTTACTTGAAAACAATAATGCAATTAAAAATCCTAAAACTTGGTTTAATCTTAGAAAAGTCATAGAAAATTTGCTTTACCTTGAAAAATTATGAAACTAGTTTCAGTTTTTCCCCTAAAATCATGTTATATCTTTTGGTATCTAGGTTGACTTTCTTTGAATCTTGATGGATTCAGCTTATTTGCTAGTAGAAGCTAATTGGTCGATGTTGATCATCCGGGCTACATAGAAAAGCCAGTGGAGCGTCGTCAGGACTGTACTGGACGCTGGTCTCCTATCCTGGATAATTTGTCGAAGTAGTTGTGTTAGCATGCGTGGCTATATACACCTACATCTAAATACTATTTATCATCAACGTGACTCAATTATGTTCGTGTCACTTGATTCCACTAGAATTTTTTCTACCGTGCAACGCTCCACAATTCATTGTATTAGAACTTAATTAAATTTAATAGTTCGCTAGCTTGTGGAGCTGCCCTTGTAGGTTCACTCCCAGCACCATGTGTGAGGGAACTAGAGATGAAAACAGACAGAAACGAGCAGGAAAACCTCTGTCCCGTTTTAGTTTCCATATTTTTGGTGAAAACAGGATTAGATGAAAAAAGCCGACATCGAAAACAAAATTAGGATATGCAGGTATATGGAAACGAACTGATATGGGAAAAAAATCAATGAAAATGGTTGCGAGCCCGAAACTTGAGCCGGAATACCGTACACTTACTCAACACCGTCAGGCCAGACTTCACAACACGTTCAAGAAACTATGCCTTTGATTAAATTGAAGCAAAGTGTTCCTTCCAAAAGGCTGAAGCCTATTCGTTTATTTGTCATCAAATCAAAAAAAGACTAACACGAGCAACAGTCCAATGAAACTCGTAACAACGATTGCTCTTTACAAAACTTGTTGCATCAAGCTATACTATATTTATATGTAAAATCACATATCAAATAACTCTAAAATCACTCGGGGAAAGAATACAGAGAAGCTGTTAGTCTTTTTTCCTGATCGGAATGTTTAATTTAGAGAGCAAGCCAACAGGCAAACAACAGCACAGCCGACCAGTGGACGACGAGCGAGCCAGCAAAGACGTAAAGCCGTTGAGACAGCTCCGCCACACTCTGCACAGACTGCTAGGACCAATCGGGCACGGGGCATCGATCTGGACTGCCGACCAGCGGACGATGAGCGAGGCACATCTAGGGTCGGGCGGCGCTACGCAGAGGATAGAGGAGCCGAGGAGGAAAGATCGCAAGAGGTCGTGCGGCCGGCCGTGGCAGGTCGAGGATGTGGAGTCGAGCGACAAAGCTGTGGGGGCTGTGTGTTGGGGGCTAGTTGGGATGTCTTTTGGGCCACGGTGCATTGCTTAATTGTTGAACTATTCCGGAGGGAAGACAAATACGGGACATTTTCACGTAAATACAAGATCCCGTAAATAATTTAATATATACTTATGGGATGGAGCCTCTTCTGTTTTCCACTACTACACAAACTTTAATGGAGGCGGGCGTTTTTGATTTTCCGCAGCGGGCAAAGCCGTCCGCCGCGGCCTAGAGGCCACGGTAAATCGTGGCTTAACCGCGGCGGGCGGCTTTGCCCGCCGCGGTTAACCGATTTACCGCGGCGGGCGGTGTAACGTGCCCGCCGCGGTAAATATACTTTTACCACAGCGGTCACGTTGAACCGCCCGCCGCGGTAAATTATTTTACCGCGGCGGACACGTTACACCGCCCGCCGCGGTTATGTTCGTTAGCCGTGGCGGGCATTATTATTTGTCCGCCTCGGTAAATTATTTTCTGAATTAAAAAAAATACAGCAGGCATATAATTAAATTCAAATTCAAATTCAAATTCAAATCACATCCAGATTTCACAGATTAAACTTAAAAAGTATGCAGACATTACACATGAGATAATATACATATATATACATTCACTTAGTCGTTCTTGTCATCGTTAATTCATTACATTTACATATTAAAGTCGTTATACATGCCCTAAGGAGTAATCTTGCGGACGCATCATCGTGGGCCATTTCCTCAGCCTCTCGTACTCCGGTAAAATTGCTAGCTAGCTGTTCTCATTGAAGAATGTGCTCCCTTCAAGCACGCATTTGACTAAGACAAACTTACATATGTCCGCCTTTGTCTGCTTGAAGGAGTGTTGGGTGCTCTGCACGTCTCTCCACCAGTTCAATCCATTCTTGAGCACCCTCCAACTGCTGCTATACTGCTTGCACTCCCTCAGGTACTCACAGACGTAGAAGCCACAGGTTTGTGATCCTACCGGTTGTTTGGCACACTGCATGATCGATACACAAGCATTAGAATACAGGCATTAGAACGCTTATGAACAGAAAGCATAATTAAACCTTTCAAATACTTACCGGAAAGTTGCGTCTGATTTTGATGCGGTTCTTATGCTTAGCCTTAAAATTCTCTGTTCTTCGATCATAGCATTCAGGATCCTTCACGTACTCCTTATAAGCGCTATACGAAATGTACTAGTATTAGGCAGGGCATTAGAACGCATATGAGAAGACAGTTCAGTCACTTACACTCTGAGGCAATCTTCAAAGGCCTTGTACCCTTTTAAGTTTGGCATTCTCAACGAATCAAATACGCAGGCCCTGCCATCCTGAGGGTAGATGATAAATGCAACCCAGTGACCCTCGAGGCCTTGGCTACGCCATTGAAACAAAATACAGGTTACGATGAGAAATAATAATACTAGCTAGCTACCCACTTATCTCTACAGGCATGTCTTCGACTTACCCAAAGTGGTAGGCAGCTACGATACACCCATTTCTCCTGATCTTCTTCATTGCTCCTAGTATGTACCTTGAAATGTTCAACTTCTCATTCTCCATCAGTTTCTTCCTGTGCGCCTCTCTCTGTCGCTTGGTCAAGTCTTTCATGGTTGGATGATTGTCATCTAGGTGGTAACCAATGATGACTCTTTGAGCAATATGCATTGGAGATAGATAGATAACATCAAGTTTTAGTTCCTTGGATATATAGGCCATCAACCTGCAAGGACAAGCCATCGTGGCATATATAAGTAGTCTTGACCGATTCAAAGGCAGGTGATATGTGAAACTCGCAATTCATCACTTACATAGAGAACAAGGTGACTTGGGCGATGTCAAGGTCTTGTTCCCGTAGTAGTCTGTACATGTCGTGGAAGTCCACGGGGAGTTCTACATCGTTGCCGGGCAAGTGGAAGTACTCCGCCACAACCTTGACTAGAAAACCATGTAGGCCAGCTTTTGCCGCTTCCATGTACCAGAGATGAAACCTCCTTGTCTCCCACCTTTCCTCGTCGACGAGCTGGGCCTTGGTTATCATGAACTTCCCATGCTCGTAATGGCCGGGGCAGTCATCCGATTCAAGAGTAGAGGTAGGCAGTAGTAGTAGTTCATCATTGCATACTAGTAGTATTATAGGAGGGAGTAGAGGTAGGCAGTAGTAGTAGTATACTAGTAGTATAGGAGGGAGTAGAGGAGTAGAGGAGTAGAGGAGGAGGGAGTAGTAGTAGGCAGTATACTAGTAGTGTTCACAGGCAAAAGCTATAGCTGTGCGTGTCCTGTCAGATTCAAGTGAAATACGATGAAGGTCATTCAGTAGTTCATACAACTGCAAAATAACCTCACAGTATCTATGCCCCCAATTGGAAATATATAACTGATAGCAGATTGAATAAGTATTCACATGAAAGGAACAAATATGCCATTTAACTGTACTAGAATATAGTAAAAATATCTTAGATACATGAGACATGCAAACCAAGCAGCAGGATTATACAGACATGTTTTATTTCATTATTTGTAGACATTCCATATGCACATTACTAATCGAAGTTGTCAAACTATTTTCATGAACAGTTATTTCATAATTTTGTCTGTAGTAGTCGAGCACGCAAACCATGCAGCAGGGTAATACAGAAATGTTGCTTAATGTGTAGACATTCCATATGCAAATATAATAATCAAACTACTGAAATTGTTTTCATAGTTTCAGTTCATAAATAAAAAAATGAAATCCCAAATGCTATGTTTACTCATTATACAAAATCCAACCTTGTACACAAGAATGCAAGTCCACATCACAGAAGTTTACTTAGACATCAGTCCTGATGCGGCACAGCACAGTTTTGACTCTATCCAAAAAGAGCCAAGTATAAATTGGCACTTCTAGTTAAAATCATGTATTTGTATGCATTACTAATGCCAATTGTGTGTAGCTTATTGTACAACTGTTTATTTCACTGCAGAAACCATGGACATACAAGTCAAAGAGGCTAGGCCCTAGGGTCTATGGCCCACTGGATATGGACAGATCTAAAGACCATCCAAATACCATGTTCAGTTCAAGAAAAAGGAAAATATCTTAGCACAAAAAACCTAGTCAATTGTAAGCAGGGCTACAAGTTATCTTAGAAGTTGAGAAAATGTGTTCCCAAAAGTTAGCAATGCCAAAACTAAAGAGAACTATTTCTCAAATACTAGGAAAACTACCAGAGGATCCATAACAGTAAGCGCACAGAAATATATTAAGACCAGACTATACCTCAGTAAAGGGGAAGAAATAACCAATTCAATCTTCTCTGCAAGCCCACTTTTCTTCACGTGCTCCCGCAGAGTGGAGGAGCTCGGCGGCAGCGCGATACTTCTCAATGGCCGGTGCTAGGGTTCCGGAGACGGGGCGCCGGAGGAGCACGAGGGCGGGGCGCGGGCAAGGGAGAGGAGGACGGGGGCGCGGACCGGGCACGGGGAGGAGAACAGGGGCGGGGGTCGGTGCGCGGAGGAGCTCAATCGGCGGTGGAGATGGCGGCGGCGGCGTGAGATTTTGGCAGCCCTTCGGGGTAAAACTGAACCGCGCGAAAGACTTAGAATGTTGAGGGTGGGGACGGCTTATATAGGTTGCGATTAACCGCGGCGGGCAACGTAACAGCCCGCCGCGGGAAATGTTTACCGCGGCGGACGGTTACGTTGCCCGCCGCCGCGGTTAATCTATTAACCGCGGCGGGCTCTGTTATATGCCCGCCGCGGTAAAGATCATCAGTTCAGAATTCATTAGCTATTTTAAGTCTCATGAAGATGAAACTAGTCTATACTAACATAATTCATTAGCTAATTCATTAGCTATATTCATTAGTCTATACTAACATAATGCATTAGAATTCAAAATCGAATACAAATATAAAAATAAGTATAATATCAATGATATCCCTCCATATCCGATATGTTTGCATCCCTAACAAGTAATAGGGACATTCGCACCAACACTCAACAACCACCTATCTATAAGCGCCGAGTGATAAAAAGAACCCTTGGCTTTTTATTACATATATGTCTCTGGGATACATATAGAGTCCACTACATTATTACATATATATATATATATGTCTCTGGGATACATAAATCATTTTGGTGCAGGTGCTTTCACCGTCCTCTTCTCACCATCGGGGCGGGCCCACGGCATCATCCTGGACTTGTTGAATCGGTCCTCGACGGCCTTGATCTTCTTTGGATGATCGGTAAAAAGCTCGAGCTCTGCGTAGTTGTTGTATTGTTCGGGACTCTGCACCCCATCAGCTCCCACAATCCGCTGCTTTCCGGACACAACCACATGCCTTTTTGGGTCCTCTGCATATATATAGTAGGCCACTTGTGCGACATTGGTTGCTAGTACCCACGGGTCATCTTTGTAGCCGATACTTTTGAGGTCCACGGTGGTTAGCCCATAACTGTCCACTGCAACCGCATTCGGTTTGACCCACTGGCAACGGAAGACGGTTATGCGTAGGTTCTGGCCGTAGTCAAGTTCCCATATTTCTTCAACTTGCCCATAGTATTGCCTCCTCTGGCCCGTGTACTCTTCTTCGCCCTCGTATCGAACACCGCAGTTCTGTGCCGAGCTCTTCTTGTCCTTGTCTTTCATGTGGAACTTGTAGCCCTGGACGTCATACCCTTGCCACGTGGTGATTTAGCTGGATGGGCCTAACACAAGCCTCTTAACGGTCTCCGTATCTTCATCAGGGCATCCTTCAAGGGGTATGTGTTGCTCTTTGAGCCACTCTACGAAATTGCTCTTGTGATGGTTCTGGACCCATGCCTCCGTGCGTTGTCCATCATTAGCGGCGTGGATCTCTTCCAGTTTCTTTTCAATATATTTCTCCATGCTCACTAACTGATGAAGGATGCTGTAATGAGCTTCTTGCACCATTCGGTTTGGCACATCGGTGCGCACTTTTCGGCCTGTGCACCCCATCCCTGAGGTTTTGCCTTCGTGGAGAAGATGGAGGGTCTGTGCTCTGTATTTGTACAGGCTTTACCGCGGCGGGCAACATAAAACGCCCGCCTCGGTAAATCAACTCTTTACCACGGCGGGCAGTTTAAAGAGCCCGCCATGGTAAACCGTATTAACCGCGGCGGGCGATTCATACCGCCCGCCGCGGTAAATAACTATTTCCTGCGGCGGGCAGGTAAGGTTGCCCGCCGCGGTAAACCAATTTCCCGCAGCGGGCGCCCCGGTGGCCGGCCTCGCTGGCCGGCCACCGGTTAACCGTGGCGGGCAAAAAAGGTGCCCGCCACGGAGCGTATTTTGGCCACGCTGCGCAAATTGATTCATGTAGTAGTGTTCGTCCCGGTCTGACCATCTTCGCCCTGTTTCTTGATTTTTAGAAGAATACAAAAATGGATGGATGAAATGAAGAAAATGTGACGGGTTAGGACGAGATTTTACCCATCCGTTTTCAACCCTGGAAGGAACGCTTCGCCGCCACCATCCTCGCAATGCGTGGCTTCCGGTAGCTGGCTCAAGCTATGGCCAAACCGGAGGTGCTATGGGAGACTAGGAGGGGCGGCAGTGCTAGGAGCAGCGAACGAAGTTGCCCGAGCTGCCCTGAGAGTAACATGATATGTATACCTGTGTCAACTTTGTAGTAATAATAATTAAAAAGTACCAGAGACGTGGTAGATAAAGATAAATGAAATTGGTACACTGACAGGAAATCCAAATTGACACTCTTGGAATGCACTAGGAAATGAAGTTTCAGAAATACAGAATAATGAAGCGACAATCACTCATATCTAAATGAGACTTGGAACCGGCTAGACTCTGGGCGTCTCCCACGCTCGGCCTTCAGCTGCTCTAGAGCATGCTTTACTGAAGGATTGTTATTCGTACCAGCAATTATTACTTCCCTGAGGTTCGTCAAATGTTCGATGCCCTTGATGCTCTTCTCATATTTGTGGAATCTAAGATTAAGCCTTTCGAGCTTTGACATGGCTTTTTCCTCAAACTCGAAAACTTTGGGCGTTGGATTATGAGATGGTGTATCACAAGTCATTGTCAAGTTGACGAGTACAGGAAAATTGTGGCTAGTGCGTGCAACCAGTGTGTCGCCAGTGTAGTACCTCCTCTCCATCACGATACTCTTCAGCTTTGGTAACTTGCATAGTACACCGAATGGCTCGTCGTCAGATAGGTCTACCCAAGAAATCACAGCCTCAACAAGGTATGTAAGTGAACCAATCCATTTGGGCAAATGTCCACCCATGTCACCAGTTATTCGAAGGTATCGAAGAAGTCGCGGCGGCATAGGGAGGCTATGAAGAAACTTTAGTATCTTCGTCCAACCCAAGTCTCCTATATTCAGAGACCGGAGGGAGTATGTCTTGCTCAGGGAGGCCGCGAGCTCTTCAAGGACCTGCGTGTTATCACCAATGCTTCCAGAGTCAATATAGAGGGTCAGTTCTTGAAGTTCTTCTAGCTCACCAATCTCTTGGGCGACCTCGATGTTATTTTCGAGGATTGCATTGTTCACCACACGTAGAGCCTTCATCCTTTTGAGCCCCCGAGGAAGCCTCCACATAACATACCACCCAAGTTTGCTGTAGAACTGTAGGCGCTCTAGTTTCTCCAAGTTGGTCACAGTTTTTGGTAACCCACCAAGGCCCGTGTGACGTGTATCAAGTATCTGCAAGTGCTCCAGCTTCCCAACTTGAGATGGCACCTCGCTGATACCTGTACCCTTCAAGCTCAAGAACTTGAGAAGGTACATCATGCAGATATATCTCATATGATAATTTGTTAGGCCCTCACAATCTTCTAGGTCAAGTACCCTCAGCAAGGTGAACTTGTCTAGGTGATCTAGTAGCTTGTGCCCCACAAGGTGAAACAAGCTCAATGATCGGACATGCTCCACATCCATCCCCTCAATCACATGTCCCACCTTCTTCTTCGACTGCTTTGTACTAAGGGGACTCCTATTGTCCCCATGGATGGAGAGGCGACGAATCCTGTCATACGACATCCCTACATACTGCCCTCCTAGCAGGCTGGCAAAGTTACACTCAAGGGACTTGGACACCATGACCTCAAGAAGCATGTCATGCACCCGACACGACTCCACCTTCCCATCAACGCTAAAGCATAGTTCAATCATGTTCCTGCTCGCCAAGTCATCGAAGTAGGATTCTGCAACCTCCATTAGGCTCAAGCCCCGCTTCTCCGGGACCAATCCTTCAGCGATCCATCTTCCTAGGAGCCGGTCCTTGTTGATCTCGTAATCCTCTGGAAAAATGCTAAGGTACATCATGCAACTCTTCAGCTCATAAGGTAGGTGATTGTAGCTAAGGGTGACTATATGCTTCATACCCTCAAGGGTAGGGTTTCTCTCCATTTGCGTACCAATTGATCTACAAATTGTTTCCCACTTTTCTTTGTTTTCCGATGATATGTATCCTGCCAACACATTAGCAATGCTAACGATGGCCAGTGGCAGGCCACCACATTTTTTCAAAATATTGCCGATCACATCTTCGAGCTCTTCTGAGTACTTGGCATCCACGGAGCCAAATGCTCTACTGAGGAACAACTTCTTTGAATCCTCCAACTCTAAGGGTTTCATATGATGGATGTAATGTCCCCTAACAATCGCAGGACTGCATGCTTTAGCCACAGTGTCTATTCGAGTGGTCACGATGATTCTACTGTCACAATTGTTCTCTGGCAACACAGATTGGATTGCATCCCATGCTCGTATGGTCCATACATCATCAATCACAATTAGATACCTGTTTAGTTGTGTGTATACCATGGTTAGTCATTGTACATGAAGAAGGAAGTTACTCCTACACAAATCCAAACTAAAATATAATAGCCCCATCTACCTGTGCTCCTCAACGGTCTACAATCTTACGTTACATTAGTAAAAGTCTTGTGGATAAAGGTAGTATGTACAAGTAATTAAAATTTATTATCTTTACTTTCTCTCTCTCATTCATTTTCTACACAACACCCTTTTATGTACTCTATAATCTCTACCCAGCTGTGTTACATTTTCCGGTTACACTATATGTGTTTTCATTTCTTTGAATTGCTGATAGTGATATGAATCTGTTTTTTTTTATTTAATCTGTCTCGGTCATCCTCGTTGATAAGTAGCCTCGTCCAACACCAAGTCATCATGTTTTGCTGATGTTGAGTTTTCTAGCTATAGTTTTCATTAGAGGCGCTTATAGTTTTCTAGCTATGAATAGATTGGTCATTCTTTATATCCGGTTTTCTCGTTTGAATTTTTTCTACATTTATTTTGACACTCTTATGTTGAGGTATGTTATTTTCCTATTATACATCAAAGTAATTTTGTATTGAAAGTTTAATTCATTTTATTCGAAGGAGAAGACGAGGATTTGATCACTTAATTAGCCAACATCAAAAGGCTACTTTTCAAACATTTATTTTTTTAATCTCTTATGTTGAACCAAGTTTTATTTTTTACTTTTTTGCATCAAAATATGGGCGGGTCATGGCACGGTCTTTTGGCACGACACGAAACACGGCATGGCACGAAATATTTTGGGCCGTGCCGTGCCTAGGGTCTCGGCACGCCGGGCTATATGGCCTAGCCCGCATTTTGGGCCGTGCTTGGGCCGACACGATACGAAAATGGTACGTAGACACTTCTACAACTCTGTAATATAATTTTCTAGCATTTATTGTACTACCTCTCATCTAATTCTTGAATAGATTATGAAAATCATTAAAATTTTCATTAAAATAGTGCACACAAGATATATATATTTCATTTCACGAGCAAAAAATAAAATAAAATTAGCAGAGATATTTTGAGGGCTGTGCTTGGGCTGGCACGACCCGAAGACGTGTCGGCGTGCCACGACCCGTGCTTGGGCCAAAGAAAAGATTTACCGTGCCATATCGGCACTGCCCGACGTGCCTTCCGTGCTTAGAGGGCACGACCCAAAGAGGCACGAAGCATGAGAGGGCCGTGCCGTGCCGGCCCAGCCCGGGCCAAGCCTCACTTATAAGCATGAGTAGAGAGAATTGGTGCAAAGGGCATTTCTTTTGAGTAGTACCTCTTGTCCTTGAGACAGTCGTTGAGTTTTGTGGCCAGTTCAGTGTGATTCAACTTGTCAATTCCATCAAGATTCCCCTCTTCCTTGATGCCTCTCTCATTGCCCGTTTTGTCCTTGACCACCTGCTGAAGCACGCGCTTGAGCAGCGCCTTGAGATCCTTGCCGACCTCGAACGCCTGAGACACCGACACCATCGCCTGGCGCTGGAACTCCGCCTCCAGCCGCCGGCACACCTCCATGGCCAGCGTCGTCTTGCCGACGCCGCCGAACCCCACAACGGAGAACACCTTCAGAGACCGGTCTTGCTCAACGACAGACGGCGCCTTCACCGTGTCGGCGAGGCTGTCAGCCTGGCCCGCGATGCCCACAACGTGGTGGTGCTCCGCCTCGGCGCCGTCGTCGCTGGCACGGCGGAGGGCGTGACCAGACGACAGGGACGCCGCCGCCGACACCGACACTGGCGGTGGGGCGGACAGAGCGGCGGGGGAACGGCGCAGCGCCTCGCGGCTGATGCCGTACTGCGCGTGGCGCTCGCTGATGGTGATGGCACGGGCGCGCAGGGCGCTGATCTCGCAGGCGAGGCGGCGGCGCGACAGGAGCGTCCCCAGCAGGCGCTCCAGCCAGGCGCGCACGCCGTCGTTGGGCCTGGACTTGATGCGGAGCACGTAGCGGTCGACGCAGTCCTCCGCGTCGTAGGCGAGCTCGCGCAGCTGCTTCATCCACTCCCGGACGAAGTGGTCCACGGCGCCATCCTCGGCCTCGGACTGCATGCGGAGGAGGGCGTTCATGGTGGCCATGTCGTCCCGCAGCTCAGCGACATCGCCGCCGACGCCGCTAAGCAGCCTGTACTCCTCACTCAGGAGCAGCCCAGCGTTGCTCAAGATGGTCTGGGCTGCCGCCTCCATGACCAGGTCAGATGTCTATCCCTCACACAAACGCCCCACGGTAAGGCCTCGGATCCCGGAAGCGGAAGGCAATGTTGCCTTGGAGGCTTGGAGCCAGAGAGGAGGTGATCGAGGACATATATATTGCCCAATTCCGATGGGTGCTAGACGACGACGAGGAGGAGGCTCTCACTATTTAATTTTCTCAATGAACAGCAAAGATGACTAGATCAATCATCCACAAATTAAATCCCGGCTGGCTGTACCTGTTCCTTGAGATGGATTTAAGCTGCAGCCGCTGTTAGCACAGTGCATCACTGAGAAGGGAACAGTAAAAAGCTGCAGCCAGCCAATGGCTTAAATAAGAAGTCGTCTCTCGTCTTTGTAAATTTTATAAGCTTTCGTGCATCATACATATACTGGTTAACATTAACAGACATACACAATCAATCGTGTATACTATATAAGGATATCCCGTACGTTGCTACGGGAATTTCTTAGAAATAAAATTGTTACACCGCGGATGTTCTTAGAAATAAAAATATTGCATGTGGGTTATGTTCTTGCAACTATTCTTATCAAAACTGGGCAAGGCAACAAAAGGATAGAATAAAAAACTAATAGAATTTGATCAAGTTATAAGATGCAATGGTAAATAACAATATATGAATGCCTTCTATATTTCTATATATATTGAAAGTAATAGTTGTGCTTAGTGAAGATGACATGGATAGCTTGTATTAAGAGGTTAAACGTTAGTGGGATGACATGGCTATCGGTGAGAGATAATGTAGATGGTTTGTATGTTGAGATAGAACTTATAGTGGAGGTTGGTTTTATAAGAGATATAGATAATATACTCCTAGCTTAATATAGTAATATATATACATGGCCGGCTCAAAACAGTAATATATACATGGCCGGCTCGCTCGAGTGGATTTTTTCTTGTTTTTATTTGGGCCCAACGACCTCAACCTGCTCCATGAATGAATTAAACCCATTTGCAGCCGTGACAGTCCAACATATATACTGCTGTTCTGGCCGTATTCCCGCGCCAAACACGCGTATATATCTATGCATTGGCCTAGCTAGGTTAGATGCCCAATGCAAGTTGTGCAAGCAATGCCAAAATATCAGGTGGAAACCAAACATCCTGTGAAAACTTTAAAACTACTGATCAGGAATATAAGATGTCAATCCAATGAATAGAGTGTGAGATGGCACGATTTTGCGCTTAAATCCTCTACCTGCCGGCTTTTTTTTCCAAAAAACCATCTGCTCCCTCCTGTGCAAATTCACCATCAGATACCTGCACCGCCCCGAGACCTGCGCCGCCCCCAGGTCCGGGAGTTAAAATAGTCCGCGCGTGTTCCAGGCTGACAGAGATGACAGAGACGACTGACAGTCAGATAGCTACTCCTACAGCCTACAGGGATCCGGCCGGGAACATGCGCGGACTATTTTAACTCGCCGGGATCCGGCCGGCATCCAGGGTCATGTTTAGTTCAAAAAATGCTATAGTAGCCATCACATCGAATCTTGAGATACGTGCATGGAGCATTAAATGTAGACGAAAAAAACTAATTACACAGTTTGGTTGGAAATCGCGAGACGAACGTTTTGAGCCTAATTGGTCCATGATTGAACATTAATTGCCAAATAAAAACGAAAGTGCTACAGTAATCCAAATTCCAAAATTCGACCAACTAAACACGGCCAGGACAAAGTGCTGCCTGCCAAACGGCCTGCCGTCGTCAGTGCAGGATCAAGCTCACAGTATATAAAAGAGGTGATGCCCAATTGCCCACGCCCGCGGAACACGCGCGGACTATTTTAACTCGCGGTCGCCGGTAGCAGGTCTCTGGCGGCGTATTTTAACTCCCGGACCTGGGGCGGCGCAGGTCTCTGGCGGAGCAGGGCTTGGGCGACGAGATGTGAATCGCCTGGGGCGGCGCAGGTATCTGACGGTGAATTTGCACAAGAGGGAGACGGGGTTTTTTGAAAAAAAAAAAGCCGCCACGTGGGGGGTTTTAAGCGTAAAATCGTGCCGCCTCTCATCCCATCCCTTAGATTGACATACCGTGTCCCTGATCGGTAGTTTCCAAGTTTTCAAAGGTTTTTTGGTTTGCACCTGCTATGTTGCCGATATATATAGAGTCTTTGTTAAGCGCTCTGATCTATATATATACACGTTAGGAATGGTTTTATACAACCTCTTACTTGAAATGATCAATGATGGATGATAAATACAGTATGTATGCACGCTTGACGCCTCAGCTAGGCCAACAAATTTATTTTCTTTATGTAAAGCAGGTCAGATGGAGCTTAATTAAGTTTCCGTTTGATCAACTACTAGACAGTAGACACTCTCCAACCAAACCGAGGATAACTATTTGAATTATATTCCCTATATTCTAAATTATAAGGCGCTTTGACTTTTTTGGTACACCCAATTTGGTATGTATCTACACATACTTTTATATCTAGATGCATAGCAAACTCGAGGTATATAAAAAAAGTAGATATATATATCACCCTATCCAAGATTAGATATATCACCGTATGAAATATATTCAGACATGATCCAACACCGCCCTGCATGCAAACAAACAATTTAGAACATGAGAAGCGTTGGATCCAAGTTGGAACGAAAGGAGTTAACCTAGGGTTGAAGGGGAAACATTTCAACCAAACCAGCAAACTTAACAGTGAACATTCTTGGCTGAGCCATCTCGAGCATCCACATCACAAAGGCGGTGGATCGGAGGGCTGGGGTTAAACCCCCTGGCCAGTCGGCCCCACACCACTGCACACTCAACCGCTTCAAATAGTTTCATAACCACCTCTAGGATGTGAGGCGTCCAATGAAAAGTTAGCGCATTCCCGGGCTAGCCAACTCCACCTCCACTTTAGTGCTCCGTCACCTATAAAAGGCAGTTGAAAGGTCCTAATGGCTAGAGGGGGGGTGAATAGCCTAATAAAAATTTCTACAACAACACTTAACCAAATGGTTAGATAATTATGAGGCGAAGCGAGTGTTGCGCTAGCCTACTCAAAATGCAAGCCACCTACCACAATTCTAGTTTAGATAGTGTCAATTCACACAAGAGCAATGACACTACCCTATGTTAGTGTGCTCTCAAAGGCTAACTAAAGAGCCACACCAACCAAGCATGCAAGCTCTCACAACTAGCTACGCTAAAGAGCTTGTCAACTAGTTTACGGTAAAGTAAAGAGAGTGATCAAGAGGGTTATACCGCCGTGTAGATGAATGAACCAATCAATCACGAAGATGAATAACAATGATGACCAATCACCTCGGAATCAATGATGAACACAATAATTTTTACCGAGGTTCACTTGCTTGCCGGCAAGCTAGTCCTCGTTGTGGCGATTCACTCACTTGGAGGTTCACGCGCTAATTGGCTTCACACGCCAAACCCTCAATAGGGTGCCGCACAACCAACACAAGATGAGGATCACACAAGCCACGAGCAATCCACTAGAGTACCTTTTGGTGCTTCGCCGGGGAAAAGGTCAAGAACCCCTCACAATCACCACGATCGGAGCCGGAGACAATCACCACCTCCGCTCGACGATCCTCGCTGCTCCAAGCCGTCTAGGTGGCGGCAACCACCAAGAGTAACAAGCGAAATCCACAGCGAAACACGATCACTAAGTGCCTCTAGATGCAATCACTCAAGCAATGCACTTGGATCACTCCCAATCTCACTATGATGATGAATCAATGATGTAGATGAGTGGGAGTTCTTTGGCTAGGCTCACAAGGTTGCTATGTCAATGAAAATGTGCAAGAGTTGTCCCTTGAGCCGGCCATGGGGCTATAAATAGAGCCCCCATCAAATAGAGCCGTTATACCCCTTCACTGGGCAAAACGCGCTCTGACCGGACGCTCCGGTCATACTGACCGGACGCTGGCCCTCAGCGTCCGGTCGCCCGATGGACGCCACGCGTCACCAGCTTCAAACGCTGTTCGTCAGATTTCAACGGCTACGAAGCTGACCGGACGCTCCGGTCAAAACTGACCGGACGCTGAAGCCCTAGCATCCAGTCGTTTCCAGTAAGCTCCCCGAGGCATATATTTTCGACCGGACGCGTCCGGTCCACCTTGACCGGACGCAGCCAGCGTCCGGTGCCCAACCCTAGCCACTATGCCGTCTGACAGCTCGACCGGACGCAGCCTTTCAGCGTCCGGTCGCTGAGTGACCCAGCGTCCGGTCAGTAGACCGACGTCAGCATCATTTCGACCAACTCCATTTCAACTCTAACTTCTTCACCCTTGCTCAAATGTGCCAACCACCAAGAATTTTGCATCCGGCGCAATAGAAAATAGACATTTCATTTTCCCGAAAGCGCTGAATCCCGCCGAGCTTGCGAGGCGGGAGGGAGAGAGGGACCCAAACCCATCTCAACCCTGCAAACACCTTGTGCACATGTGTTAGCATATTTTCATAAATATTATCAAGGGTGTTAGCACTCCACTAGATCCTAAATGCATATGCAATGAGTTAGAGCATCTAGTGGCACTTTGATAACCGCATTCCGATACGAGTTTCACCCCTCTTAATAGTACGGCTATCAAACCTAAATGTGATCACACTCTCTAAGTGTCTTGATCACCAAAACAAAATAGCTCCTACAAGTTATACCTTTGCCTTGAGCTTTTTGTTTTTCTCTTTCTTCTCTTCAAGTTTAAGCCCTTGATCATCTCCATGCTATCACCATTGTCATGTTATGATCTTTATTTGCTTCTCTACTTGAAGTGTGCTACCTATCTCATGATCACTTGATGAACTAGGTTAGCACTTAGGGTTTCACCAATTCACCAAAACCAAACTAGAGCTTTCAGCAGTGCCATTGCCACACACATAGCTAGATCATTGTGACACAAACCACTTTGGAACTCTCCACTTCACTTTGGTTGTATCTTAGAGTTAGTTTAGGGTAGCTGGAAGTTAGAGTTAAGTCGAGCTTGTCTCATTGTTTCAAAATCATCCTCACGTTCTGGTAAAGCTCTAATATCCTTTACCTTTTCCTCTTGTAAGGCTTTGAGCCTTTTAATAGTAGTACTTTCCAATTTTACTTTGAGCTACAATTTATTTTTTTGCAGAACAGTGACAATAGTATCTTGGTTGAGTTACTGTATATTGCTTTCGTTGCTTCCAAGGATCTCGCCTCATGCTAGTGGATCCTTGTGGAAGATATGAATCTCGAGTATCGCTAAGAAAGGATTATCTGACAGATCGAGATCAAGATAGGGTATGATGAGGACATGACACCCATGCTTACGACCATGTTTGGCGCATGGTTAGGAGGGGTAGGAGGCCAGCAAGGGTGTCCAAGTCAAGAAGGAGGCCCAAGGCTAATTCGGTCCGAGTCCCCGAGGTGGAGGCCCAAAGCAACTCAAGTTCGAGTCTGCCTCGGCCTCCAGGATTAGTCTGCCTTAAACTGGTCACCCAGGACGCATTTGGACTCCATTTTCGACGATCCACATATGGTTAGAAAGCTAATTTGATAAGGAAGCCAAAGCAAGTGGTCTCACATCAAAAGACCTTCGAAATCAATAGGAATCATCGAAACAAGTCAGCGTCCAGAATCTGCCAGGGTGCTACGACATAGTCTTTTGGTCCGTTGGACCGTGTATCGTGTTTGGGCCTATTAGGGGGCGCGTCCAGGGAGATGACGCCCAAGACTCTATAAATAGCAGACATATCTCTCCTTAGGGTTTGTGTTTTGTTTAGTTCCTAATTTCCTCGTGAAACATACATCGTTTTGCTGCAACTGTGCCGCCAAGGCTGCTTGCTATGAACCTGGGCCCCAGTTCTTGATCTTGTTCGCCTGTGGCGATTAGTCCTTTCGAATAAAGACTTGAACTCCTTCTCATTATCATAAGCCTCATATTTATTTGCAATTTCATATTGCGTTGATCCCGTTCTTGCTTGTGTTCTCGATTCACTTGCAGGAAAGCCTTCTCGGCGAGGTCAATCGCGTTCGCGTGGTTGATAACCAAAGGAGCAATGGTGTAATGGTTGTGGGGGTCCGAATCAGTCTTGGTTCGAAGCCTAGATCATGAACGTCGAGTCTCCACCAATCGACGCTATCATACCTATCGAAAGATCGGGCCTTGTCTACATCAGGGTAGGACTCAGCCTTGAGGATCTCACCTCACTCTAGTGGAGCCTTGTAGTTTTTCATCCAACCATTACTGAAGAAAAAAGTGGCATCTCTCACTACAACAGAAGCATTATCATCATCGGCTCGGAAACCCTCATCACTGTCGATTTAGCGCTTCAGTGATGATGCCCAGGTTCATCACCTGTGGGGGGTATGACCTCGGATACCCACGGCAGACCACATGAGCTGCGCCCTCAGGGGCGGCCCAGCCCACAAGACGAAGCCTTGCGGGGCACGACTCTAGTCGGTGCCTTCCGCAAGACATCTGAAAGATATCCCAAAGATACTACGAGATCTATTAGGATATGTATGATCCCAAGATTCCTGTAATCAGTTATTACTTTCTGGTTATCTCTTAGATCTAACTGACTTGTAACCCTGCTCCCCAAACTATATAAGGCGGGCAGGGACCCCCTCCAAACACATGCAATATCAGACGATAGCTAATACAAACCAACAGACCACAGGAGTAGGGTATTACGTCATACTAATGGCCTGAACCTGTCTAACTCATGTGTCTCTGTTGCCTTCTTATTCTTGATCTCACGCTCCTCTACCGATCAATATACCTTCATGGGATACCCCTCGGAGGACTGCCGATGATATTCTGTCGATAGTTGGCGCGCCAGGTAGGGGCCGTGCGTGCTGTTTCTTTGTCGAACAAGATGGCTTTTTCCGTAGGCTCTTCGTTCCTTCCGCAGCCTGACCAGATCTTCACGGTTGGATCCATCTCGTGGGTCATCAACGCTGACGGAGTCGGGGAGCTCCTCGAGCCGGTGCAGATCATTTCTACACCAACCACCCCCACGCTTGCAACTACAGATTCGATCTTGGAACCACTTCTGAGGTCGCCTTCATCAATGACCCACCATTCGCTTCCTCGCTACTAGAGGAGGCAGATCAACAATGATGATCTGATTGAATCCATCGATAAGGTCGGTCTGAAGCTCGCTGATTGCCTCTCTGTCGCCGAATCGGCCCTAGATACTTTGGTTCAGCACCGATCACCCTCTGATCCAGATCTATCGGAGGCTGCTCAGAAAACTCTAGGAGTTGTGGCTCTGCCCTTTAGGCTCACCAACATTGTCGTTACTTACCAAGATGCCCTGAGGGGGAAATTCACCGACCAGGTGGGAGATGCCCATCCACTCGCTGACCAGCTCGCTGTTCGGCCTCCGTCAGCCATCAACATGCTACACATAGGCCGGTGCCCTGCAGCGTCCCTCCAGACCATCCCATAGGAAAATTTGGGCTTCGAGTCTCAGGGCTCTATGAAGACCCTCGCCGAAACCTTCACCGAGCAGCTCTTTTTTCCACCCTTCCGGGGTGGTGCGATCTTCAACGTTAGTGTAGATAGCCCTCCTCGGAATGGCGAAACCGAGGAGGAACACATCGCTCGTGAGAACCGGAACGTCAACCGCACGCAGCGCCGAGAAAATGAGGCAGCTATTGCGCGGGCCGAGGTTGCTCAAAATAATCGGCTCGACTCACAAGGAAGGCCACTTCCACTCCACCGCGACCTCAACGAAGAGTTTCTCTGTGTTGACGGCCATGATGTCTTTAAGACTCCAAGCGCCAATCTGGTAGTGGCCGCCAATGAGCTTGCCCGCCTCCCGTAGACGCCCGAACTCGCCAAGGTCGCCGCCATGCTTAAAGCGGCACACTGTCAAGTTAATGAGATTAGCGAGGATTAGAGACCTTCATGCTCCATGAGCACGCTCTGCTGATCAGCTACGCCGAGATCCAATTGCCACCCTAGTCAAAGCCATTTCGCCGACCAGTCACTGCCTCTATAGGGGGGGGGGGAGCCGGGGGCCATCGCGCCGACCACCATCGCCAACACGACCAGGAGGTCGAACAGGACGCTCGAGTGCACCTCAGCAACCTCTAGGATGCACGATGGCGTATCGAGTAACATCGCTTCGGTCACCATGAAGACA
Source organism: Miscanthus floridulus (assembly GCF_019320115.1). NCBI lineage: Eukaryota > Viridiplantae > Streptophyta > Magnoliopsida > Poales > Poaceae > Miscanthus > Miscanthus floridulus. Next base: position 27,042,316 of record NC_089582.1, on the reverse strand, counting down.
AAGTATGCCACCGCTAGGAGTACGAGCAGGAGTACGGAAACCCAGACTCAGCTCTCGAGTAGATCGAGGCCGGCAACACTGCAGCCGACACCGACCACAACCCCGAAGGGCCTCCAACGTTTATGAGGGCACTCCGAACACTCCAATGGCCCCATGGTTTCAAAATCATTGGGGTCGAGCCCTATGAGGGAAGGATGAACCCAACACAATGGCTACAGGCTTACGCCACCGCTGTCCGCGCCACCGGAGGAGACACCAGTGTCATGGCAAACTATCTCCCCATCATGCTCACACCACCCGCCATGAGCTGGTTTACTAGCCTTGCCCCGGACTCCATTGGATCCTGGAAAGAGCTAAAAAAAGTCTTCACCAACAATTATATGGCTACGTGTACTCAGCCAGGCACCAAGCATGATCTCAACCGCATCAACCAGAAGCCGTCTGAGTTCCTCCACAGCTACATTAGATACTTTTTCGAGATGAGGAATTCTATTCCCAACATCATGAAAGCTGAGGTCATCACCGCCTTCACCCGAGGACTCCACCATCGTGAGCTTCGCTCCAAGTTCAACCGTAAGCCGCCCACGGGCATTGGTGAGATGATCACTACCGCCAACCAGTACGCCAACGCTGAGGAAGCTGAGGTGCGCTTCAATGAGGATGCAGGCACCCATCGCCAACCTCGCCACCATGACGACCGCCCCGATGACTGATGCCACAATGACCGCCGTTTCGATGATCGTAGTTACCATCGTGACAGCGACCGTGATCGAACAGAAGGACCCAAGCCTAGCCAAAATCGTCGCCACCGTCAATCCACCTCACGCCAAGCGCAACTACGATGAGCAGTACCAAAAGATCCTCGGCGGCCCGTGCCCTCTTCACAAGAATGCCAAACACAAGATAAAGAACTGCCTCGACTTGGCTAAGGAATTTTAGGACAAAAAGCTAGAAGATGACGCTAACGATGGAGCTGGAGACCGCCGACCACCTGGGGGTAACAACAATGCTTTCTAGGACCATGACAAGGTGGTCACCACCATCTTCGTGGGCCTCGGCACCACCAAAAGCAGAAGAGAACAGAAGCTCACCGCACAGCGGGTGCTCTCCATCACTACAGAAGACAACACAGCTAACCCTAGTTATCGCCCATGGTCCAAGGTACCCATCACCTTCAGCAGGGCTGACCAGTGGGCAAACATCCCCTACACAGGGCGTTCCCCCTCATCCTCGACGCAACTGTCCAGAAGGTGCTTTTTAGAAAGGTGCTCATGGACGGTGGGAGCGCCCTGAATCTCCTCTTCACCAGAGCCCTAAAGGAGCTGGGCCTTGGATTATCAGATCCCACACCCTCTGTCTCCTCCTTTTGGGGTGTGGTACCTGGTAGGGCCTCCAAACCACTTGGGGAGATCACCCTACCAATATAGTTCGGCACGGCAAGCAATTACCGCATCGAACACGTCAACTTCTATGTCATCGACTTCAACACCGCCTACCATGCCATACTTGGTGCTGAAGATGCCTTCGCCTGCAGGAGTTTTGGCCCTGCGGGCCAACCTCTCCATCACCTACGCCTGTGAGATAGAGAGTCTTGCTCTCACCGAAGCCACTAACCTCTCCATCCAGATGGCCAGCGTGGTCACCGAATCCAAGACGTTGCCCACTGACGACATGGAGATCCCAGAGTTGGAGCCTCCCCACGCCTCTGCCAAGTCCAAGGAAATAAAGGAGGTCGGCCTTAGCCTCGACGACCCTTCCAAGACTGTGAAGATTGGGGCTCACCTTGACCCCAAATAGGAAGGCGCGCTCGTCTTCTTCCTATGTGCCAACACCGACGTGTTTGCTTGGAAACCTACAGACATGCCGGGGGTACCACGGGAGAAGATCGAGCACTCCTTAAATGTCTCACCGACCGCCAAACCGATCAAGTAGAAACTCCACTGATTCACGCCAGACAAGAAGGAGGCTATTAGGGTAGAAATAAAATGGTTGTTAGCTGCAGGATTTATAAAAGAAGTGTATCATCCTGAGTGGTTAGCAAACCCTGTTCTCATTCGAAAAAAGAATAAGGAATGGAGAATGTGCGTTGATTACACTAATCTTAACAAACACTGCCCTAAAGATCCCTTCGGTTTGCCTCAGATAGACGAGGTTGTAGACTCCACCACCGGCTGTGAACTGCTCTCCTTCTTTGACTGTTACTCCGACTATCACCAAATCTCCCTCAAGGAAGAAGACCAAATCAAAACATCGTTCATCACGCCCTTTGGTGCATACTGCTACACCACCATGTCCTTCAAACTTAAGAACACCGGGGCGACCTATCAAAGGGCCATTCAGATGTGCCTCGATCAACAGATCGGCCGCAATGTCAAGGGTTACATCGACAATGTGGTCATCAAGTCCAGGACCGCTGATAATCTTATTGCCGACCTCGAAGAAACATTCGCCAACCTAAAAAAGTACTGATGGAAGTTGAACCCTTCAAAGTGCATCTTTGGAGTTCCATCTGGTATACTGCTGGGCTACATTGTCAGCGCTCGTGGCATCGAACCCAACCCTGACAAGGTCTCCACCATCACCAACATGAAATAGCCAACATGTGTCAAGGATATACAGAAACTTACAGGCTGCATGGCTGCTTTAAGCCGCTTCATATCGCGCCTCGGCGAAAAAGGGCTACCGTTCTTCAAACTCCTCAAGGCCTCTGAGCGCTTTTACTAGTCGAAAGAGGCTGATACAGCTTTTGAGTAGCTCAAGGTGTTCCTAACAAAGCCTCCGATCATGACGGCGCCATGGCCAGACAAAACTCTCCTGATCTACATCAACGCTACTTCCCGCGTCGTCAGCACAGCCATCGTGGTCGAACGCGAGGAGGCCGGGCATGCCTATAAGGTGCAATGTCTGGTATACTTCATCAGCAAGGTCCTTAATGAGCCCAAAACTCATTATCCTTAGGTCCAAAAGCTGCTATACGCTATCTTGATTACATCACGTAAGCTCCGCCACTACTTCAAGTATTACAGGGTCACCGTGGTCTCCGAATTCCCTCTAGGGACATCCTCCGTAACAAAGAGGCTAATGGCTATATCATCAAGTGGCTGTCGAGCTCGGCACTTACTCCATTGAATTCAGGAGCAGGCCTATGATCAAGTCTCAGGCGCTCACTGATTTTGTCGTTGAGTGGACCGAGATCCAAGAGCCCATCGCTGCCACTTGCCCCGAGCACTGGGTGATGTACTTCGACGGCGCCCTTAACATCAATAGTGCTGGTGCGAGCATTCTGTTCATTACGCCCACAAAGGATAAGCTTTGATACATTCTCCGGATACACTTTCCGGCCTCCAACAATGCCACCGAATATGAAGCATGTCTCCACGGACTCCGTATAGCCATTGAGCTCGGCGTCAAACGCCTGATGGTATACGGGGACTCCGCGCTGGTCATCAACCAGCTTAACAAAGACTGGTCTTGCTCCAGCGAGAAGATGGATGCATATTGCGTCGAAGTCAGGAAACTTGAAGGAAAATTCTATGGCATCGAATACCACCACGTGGTACGTGACCAAAATCAGCTCGCCGACCATTTATCCAAGTTGGGCTCTTCTCACACCGCGAGTCCACCAGGGGTCTTCGTTCAAGATCTCTTAGCGTCGTCCATTAAGGAAGATAAGGAAGTCAGGAAGTTCCCCCTGCCGAGCAGCTGGTACTATCGGTACCTTCGCCGGCCGTCGATTGGAAGGAACAATTCATCAAGTACCTCACCAGCACCGAAGTACCCACCAACAAGACTGAAACCGAATGCCTAATTCAATGAAGCAAGCATTACGTGCTGATAGATGGCAACTTAATGAGGAAAAGTGCCAAGGAAGGGATCCTGCAGAAATGCATCACCCAAGAAGAGGGAGTGAAGCTACTTCTTGAAATTCACTTTGGTTCCTACGGCAATCACGTGGCCTCAAGAACACTGGTCGGCAAGGCTTTTCAAGCGGGTTTCTACTGGCCCACAGTCATCTTTGATGTAGAAGACCTTGTACGACGTTGTGAAGGATGTCAATTTTTTGCCAAGCAAATACACGTGTCGGCACAAGAGCTGCAAACCATCCCAGTTTCCTGGCCCTTCGCATGCTGGGGACTAGATATGATTGGGCCTTTCAAGCCAGCACCAAGTGGATTGAGTATGAACCACTCATCTTGGCTACTACAAAGAAAGCAGTCGAGCTCTTTGAAGACATCATCCACAGATTCGGTTTTCCGGAACAACATCATCACCGACCTCGGCACTACATTTACTGGCCATCACTTTTGGGACTTCTGCGAAGACCATTGCATCTCTGTCAAATACGTCTCTGTTGCTCATCCTAGAGCCAACGGATAGGTCAAACGGGCGAATGGCATGATCCTTGATGCCCTCAAAAAGAGGCTATATAAGAAAGAAGAAAAGCACCCGGGCAGATGGCTCAAGGAGCTACCAGCTGTAGTCTGGGGACTGCGTACTCAAGCTAGTCGCAGCACCAGTGTGTCTCCATACTTCTTGGTCTACGGCTCAGAAGCCATCCTAGCAATAGACATTGCCTTCCGAGCACCTAGGGTGGAAAACTTTGATGAAGACCAGGCTGTAGATGTTTGGACAGAGGATGTCGACAGGGCCAAGGAGGAATGCCTAATCACCTGCGTCTACACAGCCAAATATCTAGAAGGCTTGCGGAGGTACTACAACCGCAACGTCAAAGGTTGTTCATTTGTTGTCAGCGACCTCGTTCTCTGCAGAAAACAAAAAACCAAAGGGATGCACAAGCTCTCTTCCCCTTGGGAAGGTCCTTACGTCGTCAAAGAGGTCACCCGGCCAGAGTTTTATCGCCTATGTGACTTAGACAGAATTGATGTTCCCAACTTGTGGCACATCGAGCACCTTATACGTTTCTATCCTTGAAACGCTCCATATATGTACTCTCCACTTTATGCTGAATAAAGTTCTGGTCTCCATAACTAGTCTCCATTTTTTCTGCATTGTGGTTTAACCCCCATTGATGGTCGCCGAGCTCTATGTTACTCCATAAGGATCTCCAATACAAAATAGACAAACCTGCACCGACCATGTTTCTCCAAATCTCCAACATTATCACTGAACGCTTCTCTCCAATATCGCCGAACGGTTCTCTCCAATGTCGCTGAATGATTTCTCCAAAACGCCGACACATTTTCGCCAAAAATCACCAAATAAGTCTTCTCCAAATCACCGAACACTTTGCTCCAAATCTCCAAGATATTTCACCGAATAGCGAGCAGCAAACTTTCTTTTCTGTTCTCTTCGGAAAAGACCTAGTCTCCAATCTCTCCCTTCACATGCCATGGGCTCTGCGCTCTACGTTATGGGTGGTCGGCTGTGGTTCCTTGGTCACGCCTATTCATCCTACACGTCCACGGGCTCCGCGCTCGATGTTATGGACTTTGGGCTAGCCAAGGCCGAGAGTTCAGCACAGTACTAATTGCTCGGACGCCGCTTACACTACCTATATCTCCAAGTTATTTCAACTATCACCGAACAGCAGATGTTTTGCTCTGTTCTCTATGGAGAAGACCCAGTCTCCGATCTCTCCCTACACGTGCTACGGGCTCCACACTCTACATTATGGGTGATCGGCTGCGGTTCCTTGGTCACGCCTGTTCCTCCTACACGTGCACGGGCTCCACGCTCGACGTTATGGACTATAGGCAAGCTGAGGCCATAGGGGTCAGTATCGAACTAACTGCTCGAACTCTACTTTTACTCCATATAAATACGTCATGGTCAACACTATGAGGATTTTCTTTCACCGAAACTACAAGCAAACTGCATACACATGCACCTTGTAACATTCCTCACATACATAATTGTTTTTTGCGCTTTCGCGTGTTCTAACTACACTGTCAAGATATTATAGATGACAATCTCTGCATAGATCACCGAGCTCTACCATCACCATCCGTCTCATCGAACAGGTCTATATCACCGGCCAGCTTTTTTGCTGCATCCTCCACCTGATCCTCCAACTGCTAGGTCTCTGCATCGCTAAGTCCTTCGGCGAACCCACCCCCTATCGCCTGAAGGTCGACGGTTGGGTAATGGGACCGAACAACCGCAAGGACATGAGTAACGATGGACACAACGGCGTCGCGGTTGAAGCTCTTGAAGTTCTCCCATGCTGCTTTGCACCTCTAGATGATGGTATCCGAACATTGTCGCATGTCGTCGAGCTGAATACCCAGTTCTAGGTCGACGCAGTCAAGCACCGATTTAATTGTGGCGACTACAATGTTGAAGTTGTCCCTTTGGGTCCTGGCCTCCTACACCAGCACATCAAACTATGCCTTGGCTTTATGACGGTAGCCTGCAAGCATTACAATGTTCCATCATACAAGGAAACTACTTCAACAGTAATTTCGACCAGGAGGTATTCACCTTTCAGCTCCTCGGCCAGTTTGTCTGCTTGCTCAAACTCCTTCGCCTTCTCCTAACGAAGTTGTTTGATGGCCTAGCACGGTTGGCCGAGCTCCGCATCTTGCTCTACAAGCGCAACAGTTAGCACAAAAAATATGGCTATTCAGCAATACCTAGTGCATTCGCCGATATACTCTACCTGCTTTCTACTCGGATACACTTCTGAGCTCTTCAGATTTCTATTCCAACTACTTGGAGACACTCCTCAGTTGTCCAAAGACAGCAGCCAGCTGCTCGGACTGGCTCTGCAACTACTCGGACTGGCTCCGCAGCTGCTCGGACGCAGCCGCCAGCCGCTCGGACAGGACTCCCTTTTGGTATTCTAGGTCCCGCGGATTGGACTCCACAAGGTCTCGTTCGCGCCAGGGCCTCTGGATGTTTCTCTCCGAGACGTTCACCACCTCTTTGAGTTTTTCGTTTTCCTCAGTGAGGGGCTCCATCCTCTTTATCAGCTGGAGGCGCTGCTCGGCAATCCACGTTATATCCTGCCAATGCGTAATGACAATGTAGAAATCCGGTTACAAAAGTCAAAGAGGAGCATCTCAGACATAGTACTAACCTTGATTTGCTTCATCACCCTGGCAAGGGCGGTTTGCAGTCTCCTGAACTCCCTGGTGGTGTCCTCCTCTTCGACAATTACTATGTCATCGCCGCGCTTTCGGAGGATTCGGACAGCTTGGGGTCGAGGTTCCTCATGCTCGATCTCCTCCACCTTGTCCTCCTCTACTGCAGCCGGAGGCACCACCTAGGGGCTCGGTGGCTAGATAGCGGGTCCGACTATGCCCCCCAATGACTTGGGGAGCGCCGTCTTCCCCTTCGGTACTGCAAGATTCTCTGCTCTAGATTTTGGCGCGATGATAGTAGCTACAGTTTCTACTCTAGAGGATGCGGCGGTGCCTCCCGTCGCCAAGGGTACAGTCGCCGACTCGTTCGTCGTCGACGGCAGCTATTCGTCGCCGCTAAGTCCGCCAATGGTGGTAATTGGCTCCACCGCGTGCTGACGAGCACCCGGGGACTCTAGGATGGGGTCCACCGGCATTCCCTCTGTCCCGGAGCTAGCCTTCAGCTGCTCGTCAGTCTGGATGGGCGGGAATGAATCCGTCGTATGCCTTGCTCTGCATCAAGTCAGCTCATCAGTCGTCACAAAAGTTAAGAACCTACAACAAATTAACTCCAAGGCAAGGATACTTACGGTTTGGTCTACCTGTTCAATTTCTTAAACTGGCGGTGCCTGCCCGAGCCCACAGGCATAGCTGTGGGATCGACTCCTGTACTCTGTGGAGGAGGTCTTGGCTCCTCCATAGTCGACCTCTATTTTGCCTGATGCTCTGGGGCCCTCTCCACTTGCTGCTCTGGTTTTCCCTCTGCTTGTCGCTCGGGGACTCCCGTCGTTCGCCCCGCAGGGACTTCCGTTGTCTGCTGTGCGGAAACTTCCCTCACCCGCTGCTCGGGGACTTCCCTCGTCTATGGCTTAGGGACTTCTTTGCCTCTCCTTGATTGATTCCCCATGGGAGTGCTACATGGAGGCTCTTTCATGCTCTGTGGAGGATCCTTCAGAACTTCATTGTCATCCGACTAGTCAAACACAGCGGTCCTTCGCGTTCGACTGGTCTGATCATCGCCAAGTGAGATGCCACCTGGTTTGATGGAAGCAGAACCCGACATCTTCCTCCTCTTCTGGGCCGGCTCGTCTGCCGCTGCCCTCTTCCCCTGGGCTTTCTCCGACATCGGGGGAGAACTTTTCATCCGACCAACATCCATGCCTCCGAAGTCCGATGAGACGCTGATGGCACTTCCTTCAGGTTGAGTTGGTGGTCATGCATCCACAGCTGGTGGCCAATTGCCCTTCGGCACACTTAAAAAGTACACCGCCCTATCCTATGAATGGATCTTCGCATAGGTAAATCAGTCTACTGCTCGGCAATGAAGAAGGATACAAAGCATCAGGAATACACAACTAAGATATTTACCTGAGGAGGCAGATTTTTGCAATTGAAGGGCCTCGTATACCTTGACATGTTGAAAGAGGAAAACGGAGCAAATAGCTCTGCGGCCCGCTCTTCACAAACGTTCCTCGACAGCATCTCCGGCCTCTCCCGGGTACCGTTGGTCTCCCCCTTGAACTCGAAGGCTAGATGTGCCCTCTCTTTATAGGGCTACACGCGGTGTACTATAAAGCTTGCCGCTACCAATCCACCATTGGTTCTTACGCCCCTTATTAAGGCAAGAAGCTCCCTCACTTGCTCCATGTCAGCATTGTTCGGCTTCTTGTTGCTCTACACGAGGCGGAGGACTTGTGGCGGTCCTTGTTGCTCTACACGAGGCGGAGGAGAGCTTGTGGCGGTCCTTGTTGCTCTACACGAGGCGGAGGACAAGGTCCCCAACATTGAAGGTTCGGTCCCACACTCGTCGGCTGTGGTACCATCGCAACGCCTGCTAGTACTTGGCCGAACAGAGGAGGGCAATGTCGTGGGCTTCGTCTAGCTGGTCCATGGCATCTTGGTGGGATACTTTGGCCCCCTGTTCATCATAGGCTCTGACTCTTGGTGCTCCGTAGTCAAGGTCCATCGGGAGAACGGCCTCAGAACCGTAGACCATGAAGAAAGGTGTGTAGCCAGTGGCCCGGCTAGGAGTTGTCCTTAGGCTCCAGAGCACTGCTGGGAGCTCGGCAAGCCAGCGCACGCTGAACTTGTTCAACCGGTTGAAGATCCTGGGCTTAAGGCCCTGCAGGAGCATGCCGTTTGCGCGCTCAACCTGCCTGTTCGTCCGAGGGTGCGCGATGGCCGCCCAATCGATCTGAATGTGTTGTTCATCGCAGAATCGAATGAATTTCCTATCGGTGAACTGCGTGCCATTATCTGTGATGATGGAGTTCGGTACTCCAAAGCGATGGAAGATGTCGAGGAAGAACAGTACAGCTTGCTCGGATTTGATCGTGGAGATTGGTCGAGCTTCGATCCATTTTGTAAACTTGTCTATGGTGACAAGCAGGTGGGTGAAGCCCCCGGGTGCCTTTTTGAGTGGCCCAACCAGGTCAAGCCCCCATACCGCAAAGGGCCACATGATGGGGATCATCGAGAGTGCCTGGGCCAGGAGGTGAGTTTGTTGAGCGTAGTACTGACACCCTTCGCAGGTGCGTACGATTTGCTCGGTGTCGGTTACTGCAGTGGGCTAGTAGAAGCCTTGTCGGAATACGTTTCCAACCAAGGTCCTTGGCACGGCATGGTGACCGCAGACGCCACCGTGGATGTCGCTCATCAAAAGTCTTCCCTGTTCACCGGGGATGTAGAGCTGCTGGATCCCAGTGTGGCTCCATCTATAGAGTTTGCCCTCTACAAGGACGAAGGACTTGGCATGATGTGCGAGCCATCGAGCCTCCATCTTGTCCATTGGCAGTGTGTCGTAGAGGAGGTAGTCGAGGTAGGGTGTTATCTAGTCATCCATGCGGGTCAGGCTTTGCAGCCGGATCCTCTTCAAGCTCCATGACCTCAGAGTCGAACGGAACAGTTGGTGGGTCAGCCCTCAGGGCCGGATCAGACGGGCCATCCATGGCCCGATCCGAGCCTTCATAGCGCACCGAGGGTTTGTGTTGGTCGCTGGCGAAGACGCCCATTGGCACCGGCTCTCGACCGGACGCAGCCTTCACGAGTGCATCGGCCACCTCGTTGAGGTGCCTCGGGACGTGATTAAGTTCGAGGCCATCGAACTTGTCCTCTAGCCATCGGACTTCTTGGCAGTATGCAGCCATCTTGGCGTCATGGCAGCTAGACTCCTTCATGACTTGGTTAACGACCAGCTGAGAGTCACCCCGAATATCAAGGCATCGGATGCCCAGCTCGATGGCGATGTGTAGGCCGTTAACGAGTGCCTCATATTCGGCCACATTATTTGGTTAGGGAAAATGGAGCCGAACCATATACCTCATGCAGACCCCGAGGGGTGATACGAAGACCAGCCCCACGCCGGTGCCCTTCTTCATCAGTGACTCATTGAAATACATCATCCAGCACTCTTGATTGACGACCGCTGGTGGCATCTGGACCTCGGTCCACTCTACGATGAAGTCAGCCAGCACCTGGGACTTGATCGCCGTTCAAGATGCATACCCGATGCCTTGATCCATCAGCTTGAGCACCCATTTTACGGTTCTTCCTGTGGCATCCTAGCTATGGACGACCTCGCCGAGGGGGAACGATGTCACTACTGTCAAAGGGTGTGACTTGAAGTAATGGTGTATCTTCCTTTTGGTGACGAGGACGGCGTATAGGAGCTTCTGGATTTGGGAGTAGCGGGTTTTGGAGTTGGATAGTACCTCGCTGATGAAGTACACCAGGTGCTGGACCTTGAGGGCATGCCCCTCTTCCTCCCATTCTACTACTAGGGTGGCGCTAACCACTTGCATGGTGGCCACTATGTATAGCAAGAGGGATTCCCTGTCGCTTGGAGGGACTAGGACCGATGGTTTTGTTAGAAGTCGCTTGACCATGTCAAGCGCCTCCTGGGCCTCGGCTGTCCACTCAAAGCGGTCGGCTTTCTTTAGGAGTTGATAAAGAGGGAGTCCTCGTTTGCCGAGGCATGAGATGAATCAACTGAGGGCGGTGAGGCACCCTATGACCTGTTGAACCCCCTTTATGTTCTGGATCGGTCCCATCCTTGTGATGGCTGAGATTTTCTCCAGGTTGGCTTCGATGCCACGCTCGGAGACGATGAAGCCGAGCAGCATGCCCCTTGGGACCCTAAAAACACATTTCTCGGGGTTGAGTTTGATGCAATTTGCCTAGAGTTTCGCAAAGGTTTGCTCAAGATCGGCGACGAGGTGGTCAGCCCGTTTGGACTTAACTACGATGTCATCGACGTAGACCTCAACAATCCGCCCAATGAGGTCCCTGAAGCAATTGAGCATATAGCGCTGGTAAGTGGCTCTAGTGTTTTTCAGACCTAACGGCATTGAGACGTAGCAGAACGGTCCAAGGGGGGTGATAAAAGACGTCGCGAGTTGATCGGACTCTTTCATCGTGATTTGGTGGTAGCCTGAGTACGCGTCAAGGAAGCAGAGGGTTTCGCACCCTAAGGTGGAATCGACTATTTGGTCGATGTGTGGTGAAGGAAATGGGTCTTTTGGGCACGCCTTGTTGAGACCTGTGTAGTCGACACATCCTCCATTTCCCGCTCTTTTTTCATACAAGAACAGGATTTGCTAACCACTCTGGGTGGTGTACTTCCCTGATGAATCCGGCGGCAAGTAGTTTTGCTATCTCTTCACCGATGGCCCTGCGCTTTTCCTCGTCGAAGCGGCGCAGGCATTGTTTCACCGGCTTGGAGCCTAGGTGGATTTTCAAAGTATGCTCGACGACCTCCCTCGGGATGCCTGGCATATCCGAGGGTTTCCACGCAAAGATGTCTTTGTTGTCGCAGAGGAAGTCGATGAGCGCGCTTTCCTATTCGAAGGAGAGTGTGGTAACTATGCGTAGCGTTTTACCCTCGGAGCTGTCGGGGTCTATGAGGACCTCTTTGGAGCCCTCTACCGATTCAAATGACCTAGTTGATTTCTTTGTGTTGGGCGCTTCTTCGACGATCTCCTCCCTGAGGGCAACGAGTTCCCCGGAGGCGATGATCGCTGTGGCGTGGCCGTAGCACTCGACTTCACACTCGTAGGCCCGCTGAAAGGAGGTGCCAACGATGATGACCCCGTGTGGGCCTAGCATCTTTTAGCTTGAGGTATGTGTAGTTTGGGACGGCCATGAACTTCACGTAGCATGGTCGTCCTAAGATGGCGTGGAAGGTTCCGGTGAACCCTACCACATCGAAAGTGAGGGTCTCAGTCCTATAATTGGACTGATCCCCAAAGGTGATCTGTTCGAGTGGCATGGCCTACTTTCCGGGGATGACGCCGTGGAAAGGCGCTCAGACTAGGTGGAGGCGCGTTCGGTCGACACCCATTACGTCGAGCGTCTTTGCGTACATGATGTTGAGGTCGCTGCCTCTGTCCACCAGTACTTTGGTGAGGCACTTTGGGTCGATAATCGGGTCAACGACAAGCGGATACCTTCCTGGATGTAGGATGGTGTTTAGATGGTTAGTCCGATCGAAGGTTATGGCAGACTCCGACCATCGGAGGAAGAGAGGTGTGGCCGGTTGGGCCGTGTAGACTTGGTGGCGTGTGACCTTCTGATGACGTTTGGAGTCATAGGCCGTTGATCCTCTGAAGATCATGAGGCAGCCGTCCGGCATTGGAAAGCTGTCATCCTTCTCCTCGACATCGTTGGTAGCGGGGGCAGATTCCTTCCCCTGCTCCCCCTTGTTGGCGCTCCCGGCCAAGAACTTGCGCATGAGGCCGCAGTCCTTGAGCAAGTGCTTTACGGGGAAGGCGTCGTTCGGGTACGGCCCCTCGAGCATTTTCTTGAAGTGGTTCGGAGCGCCCTCCATGGGCTTTCAACCACCCTTGCGGTCAGCGGCAGCCACGAGTGGGTCCTCGCGCTGTTGCTTCTTGTTTTTCCTTTTGGCGAAACGATTGGAGGTGCCTTCATCGGCACCCTCGTCCCGCCTTGCCTTACTGTTGGAGCGGTCGAAGATTGCTCCGACCGCCTCTTCTCCTGAGGCATGGCTGGTGGTGATGTCCAAGAGCTCCTTGGTGGTCCACGGGCCCTTGCGTCCTAGCTTATGAACCAAAGACTCGCAGGTTGTCCCAGACAGGAAGGCTCCTATCACGTCGGCGTTGGCGACGTTAGGGAGCTCGTTTCATTGTCGGGAGAAGCACCAAATGTACCCACGGAGGGTTTTGCAGGCCTTCTGGTGAGAGTTCTTAAGGTCCCAGGGGTTCCCAGGACATTTGTACATGCCCTGGAAGTTCCCCACAAAGATCTCCCTTAGGTCCACCCAATCCTGGATGGCGTTGGACGGAAGGTGCTCCAACCACGCTGGTGCCAAATCGGCAAGGAACAGTGGAAGGTTGCGGATAATGAAGTCATCATTATCCGCACCACCGGCTTGACAGGCAAGCCGATAGTCTTCAGCCAAAGTCTAGGGTTTGTCTCCCCGGAGTACTTAGGGATGCTGGTAGGTGGTCGATACCTTGGCGGGAATGGAGCATTGAGGAAGTGACGGCCAAAGGCCTGAGGGCCTGGCAGGCCGGGGCTCGGGCTCTGGTCCTCGCCGCTGTCGTAGCATCTGCCGCATTGAGGATGATAGCCGCGGCGGGCTCCTTCCCTCGAGTCACCGTGGGTGCACCTGCAGGCATCGATGGTGCTGCGTGCGTCGCGGTTGTGGCCAAGACGTTGATGTACTGGGACTGCTGCGCGCTGCCCGCCGCCTTGTGGCGCTTGGTGGATGGACGCATCCTAGGTGGGACGCATCGAGGGGGTACGCTGGCTAGCGTCGGGCTCGTGTCGTCGAGACATCAAGCTCTCGGCCTGCTGTGCTGGCGCACGCTCAAGTAGCGTGCGAATCTCGAGGTGGACCCAGCAATCTTCGGGCGTGGCGGCCTCTAGAAGGCCATGAAGCAGGGCCATCACGGCGGCAATGTTCTGGCTCACACGAGCAAAGCGGGGAAGGGTTTCATCGTCGGCGATGATCCTTTGGTTCAAGTCATGGGCCATGGTGTGTGCGCCCTCCATCTTTGCGGTGCCTGATCTCCTCGTCGATCTTCTTGTACTCCCGAACAAGCTGCTGTCCAGCTTCATCTATTTCCTGCTTTCGGGCTTCCAGCCGCTCCACCCCGATGTGAGGTGGGGCCACCGCTCCCCCTTCAGCTCCGTCGCCAAGGTTGCCCGTCGGGGTGACCTCCTCCCGGAGGCGCTTTCGACGTGTCCCTCGGAGGTTTCTGCCACAAAGCATTCCCGGGAGGGATGATGGCTCCCCCTACCAGAGTCAGAACCCGAGTCTGACCCAGAGTCTTTCGCGAGGAGGCCATGGAGGGATTCAGTGATGCTTTCGATCATCCCCACGAACTCGTTGTTCGCGGGAAACGGGATCATGCGCCGGGCCACAAGGTGGCTTACGATCGCCGCGGCGTTGCAGAGACCAAACGGAAATGCCATCGAGGTGCACCGAGTGGAGCATTCCGGAGAGAGGGTGATATGGCCGAGGACCTCCCTGGACAGCTAGGGTCCAAGAGAGATGCTGGGCTGGCCCTCAAGCCTCCGGTAGCTAGAGTTGGTGGAGGGGAGAGACTGGACGGCCACGTGGGCCAGTGCCAACTCTCCTCCCAGTGTGACAATGAAGTCGAGGTCATCGAAACGCATGTGTGCGCCTAGGACCCAGCTGATTGCGTGGTTAGCCATCCGAGGCCTGATTTGGAACGCACAAAGGTCCCCTACGTTGCGCGCCAACTGTCGGTGTTTCGAACAAACACTGGCTAGTAAATTTGTGATTATTGCGCGTTAGGCCCGGATGGTGCACTAAAGGACACGAGGATTATACTAGTTCGGGCAGAATGTCCCTATGTCCAGTTTACTGCTGCTGCTCGTGTTATCAGTACCGAAAATGGTTCGTAGTAGGGGGTACAAAATGGTCAAGAGAGGGACGAGTCCCAAGTCTCTGATAGAATGATCGAAAAGGTTGCCGAGAGCTTGGTCACTGCTCAGCTGTCTACGTCGTGTCGTGTGTGTTCAACTTATCCGTCAAGGGTCGGTCCCCCTTGTTGGAGGAAGCACATCCCCTTTTATAGATGAAGGGGACCACTTTACAAGTGAGAGGGAAAGGGTGCGTATGCTACCGAGCCTTGTTGTCCATGTCTACCAAGCCTAGTTGCCCATACCGGTGGATACCAGATAATGGTAGGCGCCTATAACACTGTCGATGCCACTATAGAATGTCAGGATGGCTATAGAGTACTGCTCCGCGTAGGGTATGGACTTTGGTACAGTGGTTTTGACTTATGAGCCTTGCCCTGCCTTTCTCCGCACGCCTTCTGGTTCCTACGAGCCCCGGTCGAAGGGACGTGGGGTCAGAGTCTGAAGTAGCGCTTTGGGCAAGGCCTTTCGATTGGAGAGGGCGTCCGGAGGCCGAAGTGAGTGCTCCGATCTGGTGGGCCCGAGGGGCCGTGGAGCGGGCGCCGCTCCTTTGGGACCACAACGTGGTGACAGCTCATCCATCATTGTAGAGGGCGCGAGTCTCTTCCTGGACTGTAGTGGTTGTCATATGTCTATGTCGGGTTTCGTGTCTGAGGGCTGAAGGCGGCGCCTACAATACTGTTTGGACTCTGCAATGCCAGAATGGTCTAAAGCACCTATCCCGTCGTTCCCTGGTGGTACTTTTCCTACCGCAGCGCAGGGCATGGTCCTTGGTGCTGTATTTGACTTGAGTGTTAAGTCGTACCCTGTGCTCATCCTTATGATGGAGTAGGGTGTACTTGTAGGGCGAGGCGGAGTCTGCCCTCAGGCATCGGGCGAGGCGGAGCCTAGCCCTCGACGGTCGGGCGAGGCGGAGTCTAGCCCTCGAGGGTCGGGCGAGGCAGAGTCTGCCTCGGCCGTCAGGCGAGGTGGAGCCTAGCCCTCGGGGCTCAGGCGAGGCGGAGTCTCGCCCTCGGGGGTCGGGCGAGGCAGAACCAGTTTCTCGTTGTTTCGGACTAGAGACGCAGTAACGTTCTCGTCTGATCGGGAGTGTCAATCGTTCGATGGTTTATCAGTTCCACCTCATTGGGTACCCCGGTATTAGGTCCCCGACAGGCACTTAGCAAACAAAGACTCGGCAAAGCTATCTTTGCTGAGTGTTTTTTGTCGAGCACTCGGCAAACACTTTGCCGAGTGCTAAACCGAACTCGGCAAAGAATTTTCAAAAAATATAAAAAAACCGCGCCACCAGGCCGCCAACACCACGCCGCCGTGGCCGCCACCATGCCCGCGCGCTGCCACCCTCGATGCGGAAGCTCCTCGCGTCCCCCCTCCCCGCCAACCACGACGTCGAGGACGGGACCCGCCACCACGGCCACCACCGGCGCCATGGCCTCCCCCGCGAGATCCGGCGCTGATGCGCCTCCGAGGAGCTCCCTGTCCCCGCCTCTAGTGATGCCAGGCCCCAACGCCGCGACCTCCTTCTCTAGCAGCGGCGGCATCGAAAGATGAACATACAGTACACATGGAGAGATGAACAAAATTTGGCGTGCTAATTGTTAGCAAAGAACACGACTGACGAAGGAGATGGAGGAAAAGCGAGCAATAGAAAATGAGAGAGAGCGATCGAGAGAGATTGGCTCTACACAAGCAGACCTCCATACAGGATCGCCGCATGCATGCAGCCGGCTAGCCGTGAGAGCTCATTAGAGGCCGACGGTGACGACCGGCGTGATCGAGGTGCCGAAGGCGCATTTGGCGCCGGCGGTCAGCCCACGAAGGGAGCTGATGACGGCGGCGCTCTCGAGGAGGTCGTTGATCGAGGCGCGCAGCCGCCGCAGTGTGCGCCTGTACAGCATGGCCAGCCACCGCATCCGGAGCCGCCGGATCGCGCCAAAGAGCCTCCTTTTCCCGTTGGCCTCTGATGGGAGGGGCCCGGAGAGGGAGGGAAGGAGGAGCCGGGAGAAGGAGGGAGGGGAGGGGCGACGGCGGGGTGCATTTGTGCGTGGGGCGGCGGCGGGGTGCGTGAGTTATAGTATAGGAGCATTGCCGAGTGTCCTAGATCTGACACTCGGCAAAGCAGTGTTTGTCGAGTGCCAGATTGGGGGCACTCGGCAAACTTTTTTTCTCCCTCCTCTTCCTTCTTTTCCATAATGTGTTTTTCTAAATTTGTTCCGATGTATTTTGAAAAACTTATTTCTTTGCCAAATGCCAAAAAAAACACTCGGCAAACTTACTTCATTGCCCGATGCAAAAAAAAAACACTCGGCAAACTTACTTCTTTGCCGAGTGTTTTTTTTTCAGCACTCGGCAAAGAATTTGTTTACCGAGTGCAATTATTTTGCTAAGTGTTCTTTTTTGCAGCACTCGGCAAAGAGCTTGTTTACCGAGTGTCCAAGGGAATGCACTCGGCAAACATAAAAACACTCGGCAAAGAGCCGGATTCCGGTAGTGGCTCGCTCGAGTGGATTTTTTTCTTGTTTTTATTTGGGCCGGGCGACCTGCTCCATGAATGAATTAAACCCACTTGCAACCGTGACAATCCAATACACAGCTCTTCTGGCTGGATTCCCGCGCCAAACCCATTTGGCCCTACCTAGCTTAGTTGATGCCCAATGCAAGTTGCGCCGCAAGCAATTGCCAAAATGATGCCATATATGTGGACTTGTTAGGCGCTCTGATCTTATTATATATATACGTTACGAATGGTTTTATACTACCTCTTGCTTGGAGTTGATCTATGATGAAGGACGATAAATATGTATGCACGCTTGACGCCACTTAAGCTAGGACCACAAATTTATTTCCTTTACCTAAAGCAGGTCAGATGGGGCTTTCATTCACTTAATTAAGTTTCCGTTTGAACAACTACTAGATAGTAGACTTCTCCTAAAAAAACTACTAGACAGTAGACACTCTCCAACCAAACCGAGGATAACTATTAGAATTATACTAGTATTAACTTTATGCATACGATGTCTGGATCGTAAGAAAAATTATAGGATATTTGGTTTATGTGATGTTGCAGCTCTCATTGACCCCATTTTAAGGCTCATTTGACCAACTACATCATGCAAAATGCTGCCTATATGTTTGGTTATGTGTCTAGGGTCTTATTTGTGGTAATCGGCAACTTTGAGGGCCTTTCTTCAAAGTGCCCAAACCAGCCCAAAAGGGCATCCCGAGCTCACTTTCTGTCGTGGGGCTTGTTCATTTGGTTTTGAGGGGAGAGTGCTAGGGTTTGAGAGGGGAGAGAGTGAGGCTTTGGTCTACCAAATTCATCCATTAGAGAGCGAAATCGGAGAGGATTTGAAGCCTCCCCCAACCTTGTTACACTCGGCAAACGGCACTCAGTGAATAAAGACTCGGCAAAGCTGTCTTTGCTGAGTGTTTTTTGTCAAGTACTCGGCAAACACTTTGCCAAGTGCTAAACCGACACTCGGCAAAGAATTTTCGAAAAATATATATAAAAAAACCCGCGCCACCAGGCCGCCAACACCACGCCGCCCGCTGCCACCACCACGCCGCCGCGGCCGCCACCATGCTCGTGTGCTGCCGCCCTCGATGCGGAAGCTCCTCGCGGCCCCCTCCCCGCCAACGACGACGCCGAGGATAGGAACCGCCACCGCGGCCACCACCGGTGCCATGGCCTCCCCCGCAAGATCCGGCGTTGATGCGCCTCCGGGGACCTCCCGCCCCCACCTCTGGCGACGCCGAGCCCCAACGCCACGGCTTCCTTCTCCGGCAGCGGCGGCATCGAGAGATGAACATACAGTACACATGGAGAGATGAACAAGATTTGGCGTGCTAATTGTTAGCAAAGAACACGACAGATGAAGGAGATGGAGGAAAAGCGAGCAATAGAAAACGAGAGAGAGCGATCGAGAGAGATTGGCTCTATACAAGCAGACCTCCATACGGGCTCGCCGCATGCATGTAGCCGGCCAGCCGTGAGAGCTCATCAGAGCCCGACGGTGACGACCGGCGCGAACGCGGTGCCGAAGGGGCAGTTGGCGCCGGCGGTCGGCCCACGGAGGGAGCTAATGACGGCGGCGCCCTCGAGGAGGTCGTTGATCGCCGTGGCGTAGTAGGCGCGCAGCCGCCGCAGCGTGCGCCTGTACAGCACAGCCAGCCACCGCATCCGGAGCCGCCAGATCGTGCAAAAGAGCCTCCTTTTCCCCGTCGGCCTCTGATGGGAGGGGCCTAGAGAGGGAGGGAGGGAGGGACCGGGAGAAGGAGGGAGGGGAGGGGTGACGGCGGGGTGTGTTTGTGCGTGGGGCGGCGGCGGGGTGCGTGAGTTATAGTATAGGAGCTTTCCCGAGTGTCCTACATCTGACACTCGGCAAAGCAGTGTTTGCCAAGTGCTAGATTGTGGGCACTCGGCAAACCTTTTTTCTCTCCTGTTTCCTCTTTTTCATAACGTGTTTTTTCTAAATTTGTTCCGATGTACTTTGAAAAACTTATTTCTTTGCCGAGCACAAAAAAAACACTCGGCAAACTTACTTTTTTGCCGAGTGTTTTTTTTTAGCACTCGGCAAAGAGTTTGTTTACCGAGTACAATTATTTTGCCGAGTGTTTTTTTTTTTGCAGCACTCGGCAAAGAGCTTGCTTACCGAGTGTCCAAGAGAATGCACTGGGTAAAAATAGAAACAATCGGTAAAGAGCCGGTTTCCAGTAGTGGCTCACTCGAGTGGATTTTTTTCTTGTTTTTATTTGGGCCGGGCGACCTGCTCCATGAATGAATTAAACCCACTTGCAACCGTGACAATCCAATATACAGCTCTTCTGGCTGGATTCCCGCGCCAAACCCAGTTGGCCCTACCTAGCTTAGTTGATGCCCAATGCAAGTTGCGCCGCAAGCAATGCCAAAATGATGCCGTATATGTGGACTTGTTAGGCGCTCTGATCTTATTATATATATACGTTACGAATGGTTTTATACTACCTCTTGCTTGGAGTTGATCTATGATGAAGGACGATAAATATGTATGCACGCTTGACGCCACTTAAGCTAGGACCACAAATTTATTTCCTTTACCTAAAGCAGGTCAGATGGGGCTTTCATTCACTTAATTAAGTTTCCGTTTGAACAACTACTAGATAGTAGACTTCAAAAAAAAAACTACTAGACAGTAGACACTCTCCAACCAAACCGAGGATAACTATTAGAATTATACTAGTATTAACTTTATGCATATGATGTCTGGATCGGTAAGAAAAATTATAGGGTATTTGGTTTATGTGATGTTGCAGCTCTCATTGACACCATGTTAAGGCTCATTTGACCAACTACATCATACAAAATGTTGCCTATATGTTTGGTTATGTGTCTAGGGTCTTATTTGTGGTAATCTGCAACTTTGAGGGTCTTTCTTCAAAGTGCCTAGACCAGCCCAAAAGGGCACCCCGAGCTCACTTTCTGTAGTGGGGCTTGTTCATTTGGTTTTGAGGGGAGAGAGCTAGGGTTTGAGAGAGGAGAGAGTGAGACTTTGATCTACCAGATTCATCCATTAGAGAGCGAAATCGGAGAGGATTTGAAGCCTCCCCCAACCATGTTGACTCCCACCTCTTGTATATTCATCTTCATAGTGGATTGCTTGCTCGTTGTTGGCCATGGTTTTTCCCCGCAAGGGGTTTTCATGTAAATTCTTGTGTCTACTTGTGATTTGGTTTTTATCTTGCCATACTTGTTGATTGGTTCCTATCTTGCTTGATATTGGTTCCATTTTGTTCAAGTTCATGGTGTACGGATGACATTGGCATATGATGCATACATGTGTTCTTTGATATGTTGATGATGGAGATTGATGTGATAGTGAGTTAATCTTTACAAGGATATTCTTTATTGTGAAGTTTGGACAACACCGTATTTGTAGAATTGATACTATGGGGCTATTTTCTAGGATGCACATAAGGTGTTCAATGAAATGCTTGTCTGTAATTAGCTTGCCAATTTTGATGTTTTTGCTGCTCCTCTGCGCGCTTGCAGCTTGAGATGTCAGATATCATCCTATCCTAGATCAGATATATCACCTTTTTATTTTCAGGCATGGTCCAACTCCATCCTGCATAGTTACAAACAATTTAGAACATGAGAAGTGTTGGATCCAAGTTGGAACGAAAGGAGTTAATCAAGCATTGAAGGGGCAACATTTCAAACAAATCAGCAACTTACCGGTGAACATAAAGCATCCATATCACAAAGGCAGTGGATCGGAGGGCTGGGGTTAAACCCCTGGCCAGTCAGCCCCACACCACTTCGCACTCAACCGCCTAGATAGTTCATAACCATCTCTAGGAGCTGATGTCAGGCATCCAATAAAAGGTCAGCGCATCCCAGGGCTAGTCAGCTCCACCTCCACTTCAGTGCTCCATCACCTAGGTTCAGTTTAGTTTGCAAAAAATTTTGCAAAATTTTTCACATTTCCCGTCACATCGAATCTTTGGACGCATGCATGAAGCATTAAATATAAATAAAAAATAAAACTAATTACACAGTTTAGACGAAATCCACGAGACGAATCTTTTAAGCCTAATTAGACTATGATTGGACACTATTTGTCAAATAACAACGAAAACGCTACAGTAGCCATTTTGCAAAAATTTTTGCATCTAAACAAGACCCTATAAAAGGTGGTGCTAGTGCAACACACCTAGCTAGATCATCGGTTAACTCCTTTCGTTCCAACTTGGATCCAGCGCTTCTCATGTTCTAATTAAATTGTTTGTTTTCATGCAGCACGGACGGAGGGGTTGCTGAACCATCTCTGAAAAAATAAATAAATAAGGTGATATATATCCGGTCTTGATAGGACGCTATCGCGAACCAAACAACCTACAATTTTTCTTAGCTATTATCCTCGGTTTGGTTGGAGAATGTCTACTCTGTAGTAGTAGTTGTTCAAACGGAAACTTAATTTATTGAATGAATGCTCCATCTGACCCGCTTGCTTTAGGTAAAGAAAATAAAATTGTTGTCCTAGCTCAGAGGCGGCAAGCGTTCACATATATATATATATATATATATATATATATATATATATATATATATATATATATATATATATATATATATATATATATATATATATATAGGACCGGGCTGATTAGCTCGCTGCGAGTTGATTAATAACCAACGCGCCGGCGCCGCGGTGTTTCCAGCAGCTTTTATTCCGGCGATGTCCGCAATAGTAAAAAGGCTAGTATTTATTGCATCGTAATCAATTCGTGCATGCAAGGCTGGCGTGGAAGGTATTTATTGCACCGTAATAAATTCGTGAAATTTTGTATTTTGGTCCCTTTTGAAAACAATTTTTACAAAAAGACTTACGCCAAAACGTTTTATGAAAATAGACCATTTTTAGGCGTCTTAGAACATGACGCCGATGTATGGGGGTCGGCGTCGACTGATATGACGTCGAGGTATTGCTACGTCACGGACGACCGGGGTCGTCGGTGGCACGGTGGCGCGTGGGGTCCGAGACGTCGGCGTCGTGTCAGCCAACGCCAAGCGCCCAACCTCGGCGCGGCTGGACTGCGCACCGAGCTATTGGCACCATCCGGAGCGCGGCCCAGGCGGCCCAACAACGCACGGTGGCCCAGTAGCTCGGCGCGGGGTCACTTAACGCCGAGACACAGACCTCGGCGCGGCCTGACTCAACGTCGAGGTCTGGTCCCTTGAGGCCGCGCCGAGGCCCCTTCTTCTTCCTCCCTCCATTCTGAAGACCGCCGGCTCCCAAATCCCCCACGGCCCCCACGAAACTCTAACCCCCAAATGCGACTCTAGGTGCCCGGATCTTGTCTCCCGAAGCTTCCTCGAGGTAATGGTCCCTCCCCTACTCCAATCTATCCGCGTAGATGTGCTTGCATTGTCTCTAATCAAGTGGAATCATGGGTGTATGGTGTTTTGGTATATTTGAGTTTGCATTTGCAAAATGTATGGCTTGGATGGTTGAGTGCATTGTTGTTTAACTGTTTTATGTGCTGAACATGTTAGGTTAGTTTGGTTTCTAGTTATTTTGGTCATTAGGGTTCTTTATTTATTGTAGCTGTCATTAGGGTTAGTTATTTGTTGGTCATTAGGGTTAGTATGTATTTTATTTATTTGTTGGTCATTACATTTCAATTTTTTATGACCAAGGCGTTTTGCCAAGGTACTCCTCTTTCCCCTCTTTCATTTCATCCATTTAGATTCGGTTGTTTTTGAACTTGGCATTATAGGTTTGGTTCATGTTCATGTCATTCGTGCAATGTATGGTGGTTCAAATGATTGAATGACCCAAATGTATGGTTGTTGCTGTTGTTGTTGTATATGTTCTGGTTTATAATCATTGAGTTAAATTTTGTGTTTGTTGGGATTTAAATTTGTTTAGGGTTTATAATGAAAAGCTTATTTGGGAGGTATGGTGATTTAGTGTTAGTAGCTTTACATTCGTTGCAAGGTACTTTGGATTGATTTTTTTTCTACGTAATGTTAGGATGCCAAGGCGTGGTAAAGCTCGTATTCCAAGGTAATCCCAATGTTTATTCATTATCTGTGCAACAAATAGAAAACCTTAGGTTTAGGTTTGATTCTCCGTTAATATGACTAAATTCTTTCAATTGTAGCTATGGTCGCCAGAGGGCAAATCCCTACGACCTAAAGCCTGTCCCTGAAGGTGTTCCTCGACCAATGTGCTTTTGTGGTGATCCTTGCAAGGTAGACATCTCTGAAGATGAGAAAACATATAGACAAAGGTACTAGATGTGTCCTAATTATGCATGGGAACCTACAAAGCAACAGCGCCGTGCATCGTTTGTGAGGAATTTTTATTGTGTGTTAATTAATTTTCTTGTGATATTAAGTATTGCTTATTTATTTGTTTTGTAACAATTTGTTTTTCTTGCAGACCGTTCCACCACTGTGTGACTTTGAGCAGTGGATTGACACTGAGATCAAGGAGTCGGACAAGCAGCATCTAGAAGGCCTGAAGGAGTGGGATGCGGAGGTTAAGGAGAGGTTTGAGCAGAGACACAGACAGGAGGCTATAGAAAAGGAGCATAAGGAAGAGGAGGAAAGGAGGCGTGTTGCTGCGTACAAGGGCGGAGAGGGAGAAGAAGCTTCAGCATGTGCGCCGAGCGAAGGCAGCGATGGAGGAGAATCCCGATGCCCAGAGGAAGGGAAAGTGGCCTCGTTGCACTCAGTAGGTATTTGGTTTATTCACGAGCGATGTCGTGTAGCCCTGGACTTTTTTTACTATGTTGTAATGCACTCTGCTTTTATTCACGAGCGATCCTAAGACTGTAGTGCTACTGTTTGTATCACTGAAAAGGCTACTTGTGCTGTTGCAGTCACTGAAAGGGCTACAAGTACTGTTGCAGTCAATGAAAAGTCTATTTGAAAACTCACTGAAAAGCCTAGATTCGTTTACTGTTGTATCCGTATACGCAGTGAATTAATATCAAAGTGATGTACTGCATTTAGATGAAGTGACAAAACACAGGTGTAGCCTTTTCAGATGAAATGACCAGTCATGGTTGTAGGCTTTTCAGATGAAGTATCTAGCCTTTGCAGATTCAATAAATGAGTACGCACACAAGTTTTTTGTCAAGTAGCATTCATGGTGAACCTGCCTTCATCTCTATATATAGTGGTCCATGTCTTGCTCCACATCCACACAACTTGTTTGCTGGTTTAGTTTTAGGATATGTCGAGCGGAGGTTCCTCGAGTGGAAAGGGTTTCGGCGGAGGGAGAGGAAAGGGGAAAAGGAAGGGACCTCCGATTGTGTGGGAGGGTTCTCTGGGTCCTGATTCTTTTGAAGAACCAATAGAGGAATTTCCTTTGGAGAGGAAGAGTGACTTCACCCGTGAGAGACCTCTTAGATCATACGACAAGCGCATTAAAGATTGGCAAAATGCCGCCATGGTTTGGATTGCGTTGTGCAGATGTACAACGACTATGACGGTGGAGGCCGTCGTTTCTTCAGATGCCCGCGAGGATTTGTATTTCCTTTGAACTCTCTCCTTTTTAGATTTGCATTTGGTTTCTAGTAGTACTTATTGGTAGATGGGTTTTCAGGATTCAAGCTGTCCAGATAACTGTGGCTTCACTAGATGGGTCGACCCTCCTCCTATCTATCCCCATCAACAGTACATCACATATCTATAGGGACACATCTTTGACCTAGAGTATGGCCCTGGAAGTGGTAACAGGGACAAGTCGGACGACGACAACAGCAATGATGCAGAGGAGGCACTATGCAATAATCTGTACTGTGAGTGCCTGTACCATAACAAGGACGGGCCTCCTTCTCCACCACCACCGCCACCGCCTCCGTCAACTGGAGGATACTATGGGGAAGGCGCAACTCAGTTCAATATGTGGGAGCATTATTAGGACCAACCTTTGTTAGTCAATCCGAATGTGGAATGCTTGTATGAGTTGTTCTTTTCAATCTCCTAAGGCATGCTAGGTTTAGTTTGCGACATGTCATTGTTAGTTTTGATGTGAGTGTAATCGTTGTGCATTCGCTATTTCATAAATTGCAGTTTACCTACCTCTAAGTTTCATGTACTATGGTTGATTCCCAAACTGAAAAAAAGATTTGACTCTCTCTAAAAATAGGGGATTGAAATCGAACCAACATTTGGTTTTTCCTGCAGGAACAAACATACAAACATAAATATAGCATGTCTACTCTTATTAGTATAACTCGTGTTAGTAGAAGAGGAATCATTGAGAAAGATTTTTCATTTGAATCATGCAAATAGGATTGCAACCTATACCAAAGGTTTACAACACCTCTGTCTTTAATACTTTATTCTTTCTATTTTATGATTCATAGGCTCGGCGTTAAGTCGGACGACGTCGAGATAGATGACCAAGGCGTTGATTCGGACCACGCCGACCCTAGGGTTTGGCTCGGCCGTTTACGCGTTGGGCTGAGGCTCGGCGTTGAGTCGGCCCACGCCAACCCTAGGGTTTGGCTCGGCCGTTTGCGAGTAGGGCTGAGGCTCGGCGTCGAGTCGGCCCACGCCAACCCTAGGGATCACAATGGCCGGCGCCAGGTTTGGGCCAAACCTCAGTGCTTAGTCGGCCCACACCGAGGTTAATGGCTCAGCATCAATTTACGGCACGCCGAGCTTGGGCACCTCGGCGCTTCGAGGCAAAGGATTCCAGTATGCACCAGTGCTCGGCGTCAAATGACTAAACGTCGAGGTGCCCACCCTCGGCGTGTGTTCAATTGATGCCGAGATCCTGGGTTCACCAAAATATATCATCTCTTCTTTGATTTGCTTCACTATTGCCCACTACTCTAATCAGCCGACGATGACCTTGTGCCAACAACGGACCTGAGCTCGCTAGCTCCCCGACTCTCCTAAGCCGCTTTGTCCCCTTTGCGTGCTTGCCATGTCACCGTGGATCCAACAGAGGTTGATCGTAACATGGAGGATGGGGATGATGACACCCCTTCTTCCTTGTGAGTTGCGACGGAGGCCCTCTCTTGATAGCTAGAAACATGAAACATGGCGACGTTCCACATTTGGGGAATATCGTTATGAGGACAATCACATTTTTATTTCAGAAATAAAGTATAGCTTATCTTAAATTAAATATCGTGGTGGATACGCCGAGCTTGGGGTTCACCAAAAAACAGAATACACAGAATTCCACATTTTTTTGTCTGCTGAACCTACAAATTTTACACCATAGCGGCAATATGAAGGCCTACTCAATGATTCATTCATGTGAAACGAACAAAATAATTCATGTTACGTACTTGTGGAGCTGCCAACCGGTGGAGAAATCATCGGGCGGAGAAGGCTGCAGCCTACCAAACTGTCGTGCTATACGGTGAGGGAGATGGTACTCCACTGCATAGAAACAAATAAGGGGGGTCCTCATCGTCCAGACGTCCTCGTCTGCCATGCACAAGGAGCTCAAGTTGAGATCCGTGACTTGCCTCCGCCGATATGGGCGCCATTGAACCTATACACAACGTCGTCATCAACTAGTCAACGCTCAATTTGTGCACATATCCTCGATTAGGCCAAAAGGGTGGGAAACTTACATGCTGTGGCAAAAGGGTGTCCAACTCATTGGTGAAGCTGATGTACGCGTGGCGTGACACGTGGTAAGTCCGTGGGCTCACTCGTAGAGGTGTGCCACGGTAGGGGCGACAACTGCGTCTCCTTGAGGAAACCAAGGTTGTGGGGGATCAAGCTGATGCGGTCTCCCAACTAGAAGCCTCTCCCACATCCAAATCTACAAAAAAGAGTGGAAACTTGAATGTTAATCACTTTTGTTAAGAAAAAACATTGAATTGTAGTGGAAACTTGTACAACTTTGCTTTATTACCTGCAACAGTGTGATGCACCCTGACATTGTAGCATGCGCGCCTCCAGGACGGCGGCAAGCCTCGCAAAGCTAACGGTACAGGAAGGCAAGTATAGCCGAGCCCCAACTCCTATTGCTGGCATCCTCCCAGTTCCAAAGGCACGGGATGTACATCCAGGACGCCGTGTCTCCAATGCCGTCAGGGAAGAGAACTGTACCAAACATGTGTAGGACGTAGGCCCGACAGTAGTATGTCACGGTCTCGGCGTCTACATTGGGTGGGCACTCCCGAAACTGCTGATGAAGCCACCTCAGGGACACCCCACTGCTGCGTCGTTTCTTGCCTGCCTCAACTGCCGCTAGGGGCCGTCCTAAGAAGTGCTCAACCCACTACTGCCATCCTTCAGACTCCGTGTCTCCTGTCACTGGGAATCCTCGAATTTTGACTCCAAGGATCATGGCAATGTCCTCGAGAGTGACCGTCATCTCCCCGCATGGTAGGTGAAAGCTGTGTGTCTCCGGACACCACCGATCTATCAACGCCGTCAGCGCCGTTGGGTTGAAAGGTGGCGTGCCTCGACGACAAACATGAGCAACGATAGCAAGGTTTGCCAGCTTTAGGAGGGGCGTGTAACTCTCGTCGTAGACCATGGTCATAGAGGCCTCATGTGCCATTGGCCTCAGCACATTCAAAACCTTCAAAAAAAAGACAAGCATGAAAAAGTATTAGTTCATGTCACTTTATAAAGAGCATGGTCTATAGAGCAAAAGATGAACAATGCACTGTTTCATACAAATTGTTGAATATACCTCTCCATTCTCGATCCTCCGAGCCCGGTGGTGCTCATCGAACCTTGGATCAAGAAGGGGGAACCGATCCATCCTGCAACATAAGCAATGCCAAAGCATTAGTATAAGTTAAAGCATGTGTATGTGGTACGAAGTAACATAAAAATAAAAAAAACAAAAGTAAACCAATGTACTATTACACAAAGCAATTCAAGTAGCTAGCTTGGTGGATACCTGTTGTCTAAGTAGTTCAGGATATTTTCTCTTATTGTGGCCCGGCTTATGGCAACCAGAGCAATGGCTCTTTTGGGTGTCCTCTACAAAATGTCTCCCAACCTTACTCGTGGTTGATCTACCTTTCGTGGCTCGGTCCATGTCCATCCTGAACCGCTTCCGTCGCCTAGGTCCTCTACTCTTCTAGAGTAAACCAAGATCAGCCACATACTTGGGGCCATCATAAGTAGGCCATTGACTCTCGTCAAGAAATGGCTCGAACTAAGGATTCCAGGTGCTCATTAGGTTCCTCAAAGAGAACTCCGCGGCCATACGGGGAGGGACCTCTGCGTCAACACGTCTAAGGCGACAGGCTGTAATCATGTGGGAGCAAGGCCTATGGTATATGATCAGTTTTCTACACGTACACTTGTTCTCATTGATCACTACTTTATATTTTCGAGCACCCCGGTCTTCACCACCAATGTTAGTTCCACCACCCTCTAGAATCTCATATCCATGGTTGATCGGATCGAAACATGAACCCTTCTGTCGTTTAGACTTTTTCTTTGAGAAAGCTAGTTCCTGAGATGCTAAAAGTGGCCAAGCTTTGCCTGCTGTCCATAGAGACCTCGCATGCTTCTTCCTCGAAATGAACCAAGAATTTAACTTGTAGAAGGTGAATGAGGCAATAGCAGTCACAGGTAGACCACGACAACCTCTTAGAAGGCTATTGAACATCTCTGCCATGTTACTAGTCATGAAGCCCCATCTCCAACCACCGGTGTCATATGCAAGTGACCACTTATCCTTCGACGCCATCAACTCGCTCAAGAATTGCCTGCCATCAACATTTGTGGCTAACTTCAGGGCATCTAACTTGTCTTTGAATAATTGAACCTCTTGCTGCCTGCAAACCTCCTCAAATAATTTGAAGTTGTCCTTTGTGTGATCATGCCTTATAAGATTCTGAGCAAGGTGTCTGGTGCACCACCGGTGATGTATTTGGCTATAACCAGGAATCTCTTGTTCTACGGTATTTAGAATGCTAGCATGCCTATCGGATATCACACAAACATCACGCCCCAGACCAATTACCACTTGTCTTACTAGCCTGAGAAACCAACACCAACTATCCGTGTCCTCCTTCTGAACAATCGCAAAGGCCAATGGCACAAGCTGGTCTTCTGCATCTGTCCCAATACAAATAAGCATTGTGCCTTCAAATTTCCCTGTAAGAAAGGTCCCGTCAATTGAGACGATGGGCCTGCAATGCTTGAATGCTTCGATGCTCTGCCCGAACGCCCAAAACGCCCTTCCAAATACCTGGCTACCATTCCTTGTTTCACCCTCCTTAGGTAAATACTCGAAGTGCATCCCAGGATTTACAGCCCTCATTGCGTTCAACATTACAGGGAGGCGCTCATAAGCTTCTTCCCAATTTCCAAATATTATTTCCAGTGCACGCTGTTTTGCCCTCCATGCTTTCCCATACTTGACATAGTAATTGTACTGTTGGAAGATGATCTCAACCAACGCAGACACCGTAATGGTTGGCATATGCTTCACCACGGGGCATAACTGCCTTGCAATGAACCTAGAATTGAGCTGCAGATGGTTCTCTTCTGCCTCAGCAGTGGCACAAACATGTGGTTGCTTCACTGAGGTAATCTTCCATTTGCCTGCCTTCGTCTTCCTAGCACATACTCTCCAACCACACTATTGTTCTTCACAAGCAACAGTGTACCTCTTCTCCTTGAATGAATTGATGACCCTAAAAGGTCGGTTGTATACAATGGAGTACTCTTGCAACCATGATTTCAACTCATCCATGGTAGCAAACAATATGCCCTTCCGTATGATGAGGCAACCGCTAACATCAGGCACAGTTGTATCACTTGGCCCACCATCAGCTACTGCCCTGTGACCATGGCTAAGGTCCTCGAAATCACCAACTAGTGGATCTCTCTAAGGCAAGACCCTAGACAATATCTCTATTTCCCTAAAATTGAGACGACCAACAGGGCGATCATCATCAGAGTCTTCGGCTATCTCCTCTATGAAGGATTCATCATCTCCAGCTATCTCCATGTCAAAACGGTTCGTAGCCCTAGCATCACCAAAGTCTTCTTCACCACTAAGATCATCTTCGTCGCTAAGCTCATCCTCAATAGAAAAGTCTCCGCTAGCGTCGTCCAAACCTTCTTCTGCATCACCAATTACATAATCATCATCCACTTCATCACTATCATGATTGTCCTCACCATCGGCAACCGGATTCTCTTCCTCATCTCCACCGTAGCCTAGTTGTGTGACAAGTATTTCTTCTTCAAACAAAGGACCATAACCTATGTGAGCGGGGGAAGATGGCCATGCTTTGAAGTTATCATTTCCTAAGCCAGACTTCTTACTTACTACTAAATCCAAAGATCGCACTTCTGAGGCCAATACAACTGCCTTGTAATCATTCCATTCAGTCTCGCTTGTAATTTTGAGCAACCGCTTGATCCGAGGACCCTTCGATGACCCAACATCTATGACACCTTCAAACTGAACATGCACGTCTCCTTCATTCCAGCCTAACTTAACCTTCACTCGCTCCACTAACTGGGTCAAAGATGGTGTTTCAGAAAAAATCAACAACTTCTCACACATGTCCAGAAATTCCAAACTATCATCTCTTGTCCTAACAATACGGCCTCCATGATGCAACCTCACTAATTTATCCATCTACAGCCATCACACAACAAGTAGTGTCACATATCAATATATCATGCGAGTTTCAATCCAATAAGTAGAAACTAAAATATATCATTTCATCTTTTTCAACCCCAACAACATAATCATTTCTAGTCATAAAAAATTGAAATGTAATGACCAACAAATAAATAAAATACATAACTAACCCTAATGACCAACAAATAACTAACCCTAATAACACCTACAATAAACAAAGAACCCTAATGACCAAAATAACTAGAAACCAAACTAACCTAACATGTTCAGCACATAAAACAGTTAAACAACAATGCACTCAATCATCCTAAGCCATACATTTTGCAAATGCAAACACAAATATACCAAAACACCATACATCCATGATTCCACATGATTAGGGACAATGTAAGCACATCTACGCGGATAGAATGGAGGAGGGGAGGGACCATTACCTCGAGGAAGCTTCGGGAGCCGAGATCGTGACACCTAGGGTCAATTTTGGAGCCTAGGGTTTGGTGGCGGCGTGGGGGAGAAGAGAAAGAGAGGAGACCGACGGTTTCAGAATGGAGGGAGGAAGAAGAAGGGGGCCTCGGCGCGGCCTCAAGGGACCAGACCTCGGCGTTGAGTCGGGCCGCGCTGAGGTCTGTGGCTCGGCGTTAAGTGACCCCGCGCCGAGCTACTGGGCCACCGTGCGTTGTTGGGCCGCCTAGGTCGCGCTCCGGATGGTGCCAATAGCTCGGCGCGCAGTCCAGCCGCGCCGAGGTTGGGCGCTTGGCGTTGGCTGACACGACGCCGACGTCTCGGACGCCACGCGCCACCGTGCCGCCGACGACCCTGGTCGTCCGTGACGTGGCAATACCTCGGCGTCGTGTCAGTCGACGCCGACCCCCATACCTCGGCGTCATGTTCTAAGACGTCTAAAAATGGTCTATTTTCAAAAAACGTTTTGGCGTAGGTCTTTTTATAAAAATTATTTTCAAAAGGGACCAAAATACAAAAATTTTACAATCAATTCCTGCATGCGTGGCATGGATTCTAAGGGCATCGTCTGTAATGTTACATCTGTCTGCATGTAGAAGTAGTAAATAGGTGTATTAATGAATCATTTGCTGCGTCTGGTCTTTATGTTTGAGGGACGTCGCCGGAGGATGGTGGTGCTCCGCCGCCGCGCGCGTTGATTAATAGACAACACGCAGGGAGCTAATTAGCCTAACAGCTCCATTTAGCCTTTGTTTAGTTCACAAGTTAAAACTTTACATCCTGTCGCATCGAATATTTGGACACATACATGGAATATTAAATATAGACTAAAAATAACTAATTACACAGTTTGCGACTAATTTGCGAGATGAATCTTTTAAGCCCAACTAGTCCATAATTTGACAATAAAGTGCTACAGTAACACATGTTCTAATGATGGATTAATTAAGCTAAATAAATTCGTCTCGTGATTTAATGACGGATTCTGTAATTTTTTTATTAGTATCTAAACACTCTATGCAACACCCCATGTAACATTCGATGTAGCATTCTAAAACTTTACAGTCTAGATCTATACGATGCCTTATATATAGATAGCTCAAAGCGCCTAACAGGTCCATTTATTATGGCATCATTTTGACATTTCTTGCGCAACTTGCATTGGGCATCTAAGCTAGCTAGGGCCTAATGCTTAGATATATATACTGTATGCGTGTTTGGGGCTTGTTTAGATTGAGGTTAAGAATCAGTATTTGGCACTATAGCACTTTCGTTTGTATTTGACAATTATTGTCCAATTATAGTCTAACTAGGCTCAAAAGATTTGTCTTGTAATTTACAATCAAATTGTGTAATTAGTTATTTTTTTATCTACATTTAATACTCCATGCATGTGTCCAAAGATTTAATACGAGAGAGAGAGAGTGAAAAAACTTGCAATCTAAACAAGGCCTTGGCGCGGGAATCCGGACAGAACAGCTAGCTAGCTGTATATTCGATTTTATTGTCACGGCTGCAAATGGGTTTAATTCATTCATGGAGCACGCCAGGTCGCCCGGTCCAAATGAAAACGAGAAAAAATCCACTCGAGCGAGCCGGCCATGTATATATATCCACACCTAGCTGGATATATGCCCGCACGATTTTTTGCGTACGTCTACAGTGACACAAGGTTTGCACAA
The DNA here is from genome assembly GCF_019320115.1 of Miscanthus floridulus. NCBI lineage: Eukaryota > Viridiplantae > Streptophyta > Magnoliopsida > Poales > Poaceae > Miscanthus > Miscanthus floridulus. Next base: position 27,009,088 of record NC_089582.1, on the reverse strand, counting down.
ATATATTAAGAAATCTACAAAACTAATTACGTAGAAAATATGAAGCATGTTTAATGATCTTTATCGCCTATATCATCTCCCACTGCAAACTCCAAGGTCAACAAGTTTTGTCGAATATCATATACTTTATCATGAGTCTGCCAAACCCAATCGGACCATCTAAGGAGCGCTCACTAACCACATCCCAACAAAGTGGAGAACGAAATACATATACGCCCATACAACCCTTCCTATGGAGCCACCCGAATACTAGCACGATAACTATTGTTGTAAGCAAACTCCACTAAAGCCAATATCTTCCCAACTTCCCTTCCATGAAAGCACATAGTGAAAGGTCCTAATGGCTAGAGTGGGTGAATAGCCTATTAAAAATTTTTACAATAACACTTAGCAAACCGGTTAGACAAATATGAGACGAAGCGAGTGTTGCGCTAGAGTACTAAAAATGCAAGCCACCTACCATAATTCTAGTTTGTAAAGTCTTTATCCACACAATGGCTATGTCACTACACTAAGTTAGTGTGCTCTCAAAGGCTAACTAAAGAGCCACACTAACCAAACTAACAAGCTCTCACGACTAGCTACACTAAAGAGCTTGACAACTAGTTTGCGGTAATATAAAGAGAGAGAGCAAGATGGTTATACCGCCGAGTCAAGGAATGAACCAATCAATCACAAGAATGAATGCCAATGGAGATCAATCACCTTGGAATCAAATAATGACATAATGATTTTTTACCGTGGTTCACTTGCTTGCCGGCAAGCTAGTCCTCATTGTGGCGATTCACTCACTTGAAGGTTCACGTGCTAATTGGCATCACACGCCAAACCCTCAATAAGGTGCCGCACAACCAACATAAGATGAGGATCACACATGCCACGGGTAATTCACTAGAGTACCTTATGGCCCTCCATCGGGGAAAGGTCAAGAACCCCTCAGAAGCACCACGATCGGAGCCGAAGACAATCACCAACCTCCGCTCGACGATCCTCGCAGCTCCAAGCAGTCTAGGTGGCGGCAACACTAAGAGTAACAAGCGAAATCCGCAGCGAAACACGAACACCAAGTGCCTCTAGATGCAATCACTCAAGTAATGCACTTGGATTTTCTCTCAATCTCACAAAGATGATGAATCAATGATGGAGATGAGTGTGAGGGCTTTGGCTAAGCTCACAAAGTTGCCATGTCAATGCAAATGGCCAAGACAGTGAGCTTGAGCTGGCCATGGGGCCTAAATAAAGAGCCCCCACAAATAGAGCCGTTTGGTTCCTCACTGCACTAAACATGGGGTGACCGGACGTGCCAGTCGATGTGATCGGACGCACGCACCTAGCGTCCAGTCGCGCGATGCTCGCCACGTGTCCCCCTGCGTTCAACCTCAGCCGCTGATTACCAACGGCTACTTCGCTCGCGAGTTAGCTAAAGTGACGATCGGACGCCAAGAAGGACGACTGGACGCGCCACCTCCACGTCAGGTCAACACAAGCCCACGCGCCACCAAAGAACGACTAGACGCGCCGATCAGAACAGCCTTCGTGCGTCAGGTTGACTCCAGAGAGGTTCCAGAGCGCCCAAACGCCAATCGGACGCGTTGGGTCCGCCCTGACCGGACGCGCCCCTACGTCCGCTCTTCTCTTTGCTAATTGGCTCATGTTAGCGTACGTCACCTGTCACCGGATGCAGGTCCTGCGCGTCCGGTCACATTTACTGTGCAGAGTTCGGTCACGAAGACTAAGTCGTGCCCCTTTGTGCCACTGACCGGACGCACCACACCACCGATTCCGGTCACTACGTGACCAGTGTCCGGTCAGTGCAAAACAACACCAACACTTCTCCAACTTCATCACCCTTACTCAAATGTGCCAACCACTAAGTGTATCACCTTGTGCACGTGTGTTAGCATATTTTCACAGACATTTTCAAGGGTGTTAGCACTCCACTAGATCCTAAATGCATATGCGATGAGTTAGAGCATCTAGTGGCACTTTGATAACCGTATTTCAATATGAGTTTCACCCCTCTTAATAGTATGACTATCAATCCTAAATGTAATCACACTAAGTGTCTCGATCACCAAACCAAAATAGCCCTATGAATTTTATCTTTGCCTTGAGCCCATTTTATTTTTTCTCTTTCTTCTTTTCGAAGTTCGAGCACCTCATCACCATGTCATCACCATCATCATGATCCTCATATGCTCATCACTTGGAATGTGCCACCTATCTCTTTGATCACTTAGATAAACGAGGTTAGCACTTAGGGTTTCATTAATTCACCTAATCAAACTAGAGCTTTCACACCAGCACAAAATATATCCTCCAAGGTCTGAATAGTACGCTCAGACTGACCATATGTTTGAGGATGGAAAGCAGTACTCATATTAAGTTTCATACCCAAAGTACTATGTTGACTTTGTCAAAAATTAGACACAAACTTAGTGTTATGATCTAACACAATAGACTTAGGCACACCATGCAACCTTACAATCTCCTTAATATACAATGGAACCAAATCAACAACTGAATTAGTCGGTCTTGATTGACTGAAGTGAGCCACTTTGTTGTTAAGCCTAACAATGACAACCCAAATAGCATCTTTGCCTCTAGGTGAGCAGGCCGCAGGGCCAGCGGCCTAGAGGAAGGGGCGCACGTGGGGAGGTGGGCTGCTGGAGGCACCGCTCACGTCTCCGTGTGGGCCATCGGATCAGACGTGACATCGCCAAGCACGAGCAGAGTTGCTTTCCGCCTGTTAGAGCAAGGCTAATAATATAGCCGGCTGAGTGGTTGTAAGGTTCTTTGCAGCCTTTTCTCAGCCCACTCATATAGTAGTTGGCTCTTTATAGTTAATATATGGCCCACTTGTCTCTCTCACAGACTTTCTTGGTTCTTTGCCCAAACCGACTATAAGTTTACAGACCGTTTCTCCTCTCTCTCCTCCCCTCTCTCCTCCACCTCAGCATTTAGTCGGCTTACAGCCTGCTATTATACTTGCTCTTAAGCTGAGAACTCGCTGACGCTGCTTGGCTCGCCATCATCCACTTCCCCTCTCTCTTGCCTCCTCTCTCTTCTGCAGCGTCATCTCCCTCTCTCTTCTGCAGCGTCATCTCCCTCTCTCTCCATCTGTGCTCTCCCCTTCCCCTTTCTCTCTCCCTCACTCCATGCCCTGACCGCCGCCGCTCCCCGCGCTGCGCACCCTGGAACAGCGTATATATAAAAGACAAAGACAGAGGGAGCGGCACCAGATCTGCTTTGTTAAGCCTCCGTTAGCACCGTTTGATTTCTCTTTTACACGTATCGCTAGCTCTCCTATTGGGTCTGCAACTGCCGGCCAACTGATAACTCATCATCAACATAAACAAAAGACTTAGAGAAGGAATCGCTTCACATGGAACGGGAGAGAAACAGTCCATATAGTACACTAATACAGGAAGTCACTACAAATAAGACAAGTCCAACCCTTGGTGGGTGGTGAGCATGGCCATTTGTTTGTGCTCTCGATATGATTGACGTATATTTTACGTTTTTCTACGTCGTTATTGTTAGAGCAAGTATAATAAGTCCTACTTAGCAGGTTGTAAGAGGATCCATGTCATCAAGATCCTATGAGGAGGTGAGAGAATTGAGGAGAGAGAAGGAAGCGAGCTGTTAGTTAGATGCACGGCTGCAGGCACAAGCAACGAGAAAAAGATGTCTTTTCCACCCTCTCTCCCAATCCAATACGTCCTTTTACTGCTGCTACTTAGGGCAGTCCCAATGAAAAAACTAGTAGTTTCTATAACATAGGACACCGCACAAAAAAAGTACTGCTTTCCAACCCATGGTTTCTATGAGTAATAACTATTTTCTCTTTCTCTCTCCCAACTCTATCTTTTCCTCCAATGGGAGTACGACACGAGCTCCCTAGAAACTGGTGGTTTCTCCCCAATGGCGATTTCATAGTTTCTTGGTGCATTGGGTCAAGAGTAGACCTGGTTTCTTCATGAAGAAACCATTTCTATGATTTTTGCTCTCTTTCTTCATTAATTACGTTGCCATGTCAGCATTTTGCCTACGTGGCAAGTCATTTAATGAGGATAGAAACCATCATCAATGCACCATTGGGACTGCCCTTAGTATACAAACCGACTGTCACCGTTTATTGTCCTTGCTCTTATAGATTTTTGTATTGTAGACTGATCAAGTATAGATATATAATAACATATGTATTCGGCAAGTGGGATATATATGGTATATATTCTCTTGGAGTCTTGGCCCTTGCACGTCACCGTTTATTTCTTTTCTCTCTATATCTCGGGTCCGGTTAAAGTTGGGTGAAACCTACGATTTGGAATCGTATGAGAAAGAGGCGCTTACATGCAGTGCCGGTCCTAAGCTTAGGCCACGAGGTGCGTCGGCTGAGGGCCAAGCGGAGGAGGGGTCAAGCTCAGGTATACAAACTCTCAGATCCTATAGTCCATTATGTATTAGCAAACTAATAAGAAGAGAGACATAGAATTGGTTAGACGGTCCAAAAAGACAACATTGATATTTCTTTCCTAGTTTCTTTTCCCCACGGCCCTCGGGTAGAGAGGAAGCGAGGAGTCACGCTGCACACAACACACTCTCGTGAGTTCGAGACGTGCGCCTTACACGCGCGGAGCTGGCGAGCCGCGCCGTCGCGAAGAGCTAGACTACCGGAGACACGGACACGGCGCACGAGGACGGCGACCAGGCAGGGCTCCACGACGACGACATCTTTATTCTTTGCTTCTTATGAATTGCGATCACTGATTAGTTGTTTAGGCACAAGGTATTTTTTTCCTTTTTATTTTTAATCCAAATTAATTATTTGTATAGTATTCCAGACTTCTAGTACTTTGTACCCATATAGTCATATTTTTCTTCTAATTTACATGTTAGAATTTTATAATGTTACCTAAGAAACATTTGTCATGGGTGAGAAAAGAAAACGAATATATTATTATTTTTAATCTACATTATTCCTCGATAATTATCATACATCTACAAATATATTCATTAATCTATATTGTTCCTCGATAATTATCAGACATATTAAATTAAAAATATGTTATTGAATTTGCTTTCGTTTTACAAGTAAAATTAGCGCTTATATATTATAATATTTTATACATGATCGGAAGGCACTACGTCAAAAAGCATTTCTAGGGGCGGTTGTAGACCATTTGTAGGGGCGGTTTGCCCAGCCGCCCCTACGCAAGGGTCTCTACAAATCATGCATTTGTAGGGGCGGTTCCCAGGTCGCCCCTACAAATCGATTTGCCGCACCTATAAATATATTTGTAGGGGCGGCTCTTATTATCAACCACCCCTACAAGCTGGAAACACCAGCCGCCAACCACAAATCGATTTGTAGGGGCGGCTGTAGTACCAGCCGCCCCTACAAACAGGTATTTGTAGGAGCGGTTCAATCTATAACCGCCCCTACAGTATGTTTTTTCACAAAAAAAATTAAATTTTCAATTCAAAATCGCTTTGCCGAATGTCCCACAACCAATGTTCCGAACCGCGTTCGCGTTGCCAAACGCCCCTATCCAACGTTCGCGTTGCCGAACACCCCGCGACCGCGACTACAAGCATAAGAGTATTCTATAAACTATAATTACAAGTCCAATTCACATGAATATATACAATCCATCATTAAATATACGAATTCCATACATATTGTTATCAACGTCCTAGAGCTAGCCTTTCAGTCTCACAAAGGTGTTGGTACTGAGGATTTGTACCTAACTCAGACTCTCAGTCATGGTAGGCGCCTCTGACGTGTACAATCTGGTCCAATATGAAGTTGCAAAGGTCGCCGACGAGCTCTAAGAGTTGGTCATCCTTGTATAGGTCTCTTTTCATTCCTTTCTTTTCTCTCCACTACAAGAAAACAAGTTTCGGTTTAGTATTTTATACCATTTACGAAGTTTTTATACTATGGGTGAAGAGGTTCAAACTTACCCTTAAGGAGTGTCTCCTATAGGCACCGGTGTTACCCATCATAGAACATATATAGTATCCACAATGTACACTCCTAGGCTTCTGCTTGGGGTACTATGTGTTTTGCATATGAAAATATTAAGTAATGCTTTTGATAGCCATGTAACGGAGTACTGAAGAAGTAAGTTACACTTACCGTACATAGTGTTTTTATAGCCAGCTTTTCCTTCCTTGCTGGATCATGCCTTCCATGATGATTAGTGATATAGAACCTAAATGCCCTGTTCGAATTATTTTAGCAAATACAACTTGTTAGTATCCAAAAGTGAACGTCACAAGTATGTATACAAACATATAAGCTAATGAGGATTATCGATATATATACGTCTTGAGAATCGATATGAAGTCTTTGTATGTCACCGTGTCCTTATCTAATGAATCAAAGACCCATGCCATGCTCCTCCCGACATCGACGGCTATACAAATCCAGTGGTTGCTGCATGGATTTAATCATAGAACTAGATAAGCCCTTTTGCATCGAATGAAATATATCGAACAAAGCTTTAAGTATAGAGTTGAGCTTACTCGAAGTTGTATGGTAGCCATATAGTAGAGTGGTGTTGGAGATTTTTGAAAGCCAAGGCAATGTATGCCGCAACCTTAAGGGACTCTTTCCTTAGCTTCACACTACGGATGCGCTCTTTCTCCCGAAAAGTCTTTGCAGCTGCTAGCTCTTTGGCATCCAGTGTCCACCGTTTAGAGTAATTAAAATTTGTTTGGGCTATAGCTTGAGGGTCTACATACCCGGCTTTCACACTTGACATTTGTTTGACAATGTGCACTTGCATTCTACAAATCACGGCGTGGGTTAGTTACAACAAAATTCAAAGATTACATTCATATCATATCGGGAGGACAAAGACTTACAGGCACCACATGCGAATTAGATTTATCTCCATTTCTCCCAGGTGAAAGCATGTGTGCATGTCATTGAAGTCAAAAACAATTTTCCTGGCTGGGCTTCCAAATGTGCCGGTGGGAAAGCATGCTTGTATGATATCTATGCTCGTTGGGAGAACATGCAAGTATCAATCATGGAACCTTCTCATTCCAAGTGGTAGGAGCTAGATGTCCCGGTTTAGTAGGAAGGGCTTGCCTCTTTCATATTTTTTCAGGCAATCCTTTGACCATTCGATGGCATCAACATTTGGATATGGCTTTGCAATTTGGTGGAGTTTGCTACTGACGGCCTCCTCAGAACCCCGTGATGGGACTTTTTTAAATTGGTTTTCAGGCTTGAACTGATCATGGGAATACCACTTGGACACCGACGAGATGTCTTTGATCGGAACATAAACTGGCCTTATGTTGATTGTAATCTTCTTTCGGAGTTCCCATTCAGGCACGTCCTCATCTTCTTGTGCATCACCTTCTTCAGGAGGCACTCGTTGTTCATGTATCGGTTGTGCTTGTTGAGAAGACTATGGCATCTCATGATGCACTTGCTCGGTATGAGCTGGAGAAGGTTGTGGCATCTCATCAGGCACATGCTCGATAGGAGGCGGGGAAGAATATGGCATCTCAGGAATGTGGGGGTCACGAGACGGTGAAAATATCTCTCCGGCCTCAACAACTTGCTCCAAATTTGGGAGAGGGGGAGGCGGCGAAGAAGCAGTCAATATAATGTCCTGTTTGTGCCAGAGGATGAACTGCCCCATAACGTCTCCGAGTAACACCAGCCCCTCGAGAGTTGCGTAGTCTATCCTCCACTGCATGAACTTGGGCTTCACTGTATGCACCTCGACCCTAGTGTAGTCCGGCGGTATCTTATTATTGTGGTGTAAGCCACCAGGAGGATGTGCCATACCCGTTGCCACCTCCATCACAGTGTTCTGCCGGCCGCTGAGAAACACCAAGGTGCAACTAGTAGGTTCCCATATGAGATCGACTGGGGTTGTGGCTGCAGTGGAACCTTGGCTGCTAGGAACTTTCGGAGGGCTGCCAACTAATGCCAATTCTCCCAGCGGCGTCACTAATATACGTGGCTCCATAGACATTCCTTGCTCCTCCAGCGCCTTCGCAACTAGAGCCTTCACTTGGAGCTCAAGACTAATCTCCCGGTCTCGGCCATGTTTCTTGTACATGTGGTCTGTCCTCTTCGAATCCTTGCTTCTAGGTCATCCTTTTCCCTAGCCCCCTGGTGCGGCATGTGTGCTCCTTGTTTCCCAAGCCAAGGCTAAGCTCGTCCCTCTCTCTGGAAGGATTGAATGAGCCCGTCTCTTTCTCTTCAGCAAATTTTAGTATCCTTGATACCGCCTCTTGGGTCTCCGGCTTATCAACTTAAGATTACTACCGGATGGTTCTGTACTCCTCGCATATATCTAGTTCCTTGAGCGTACCTTCAAGTTCGTCACATCGATATTCCCAGCAGCTGCAGCCTCTTCATCCATCTTCCTAAACTGCTCTTCCTTGGCATAGTAGCCACCGGGGCCTAGATGATGGTGGTGTTTGTTCCTCTTCGCCAGCTCGGTGTTACGGGCACTGAGCTCCAATGCCTCCGCTGAAGTCTTCTGAGCCACGAGCTCCTCCCATTGACTAGGAGTTATTTTGCCGAACTCGTTGAAGGGAGTTAACCCCTTTTGGATATACTTCGTGTTGAGCTCCGACCTCCAACGTCGAAATGACTCTCCCATCATCCTGATAGCATTTTTTTTACCAATTCGTGCTTACCCTCCGGAAATCTAAAATTGACCTTCAGATGCCTAACCCATAGTGCATTCTTTATGTTCTCTGGTACCCTCTTTCCAGTTAGGGATTGCTGGGTTTCAATTTATCTCTTACTAGGGCCCCGATCGCATTACGGAATCGTCCTCTTAATTCCTTCGGCTCAAGGATCTCCCCTGCTGGCCCAACCTCCGTTATCACATAGCAAGCCTTATCTGGATATAGATTTCATTTTTATCCCCTCGTTTCCTCTTAGGCTTGGTAGTCATGGTTGTGTCTTGAGTTTGTGGAGCAGAGGCATCGTGATCTGTCTCTGTGGTTATTGCCTCTGCTCTCCTTTCCTCTACTCTGTCTTGTCCAGCGAGATGTCGTGGACGTCGATGTCGTCTTTTTTGAGTTTCTGGAGGGACCTATATATAGGATAGGTCAAAGTGTTAGCAGAGGTAACACAGCCAAAGCTTTAGCAAAATTTACAAGCTAAGGCTTCTTCCCTACCTCCTCGTTCGGGTCAAAATCCTTGTCTAAATGTTCCTCCGTTGGCCTCCTTCTTGCTTCAGGTGGGAAAGGATCCTCGGGACTTTCATATCCCTCTTTTGACTCATCATCCTCTTCTTCTTCGCCTTCAGCAGCCTCTCCTTCGGGGCCTTCCTCCTAGTCACACTCCTCCTGAGTAAGCATCACTTCTAGATCATTTTCTACCTCGTTATCGAACTGTTCTTGAGTAAGCTGGTCCTCTAGTGCTTGCTCCTCAAGGGTTGGCTGCTCATCATGCTCGGGGCATCGAGCTGCACTATCTGTTGTCCGTGACATTATTTCGCGCTTTGTTCTAAAAGATGCAAGAAAGTGTGCTTTAGGTACGCGAGAAGGTATAAGAAATCAAAAAGGTCTATAAACCAAAGTAGTCATATAAAACAACAATATAAAAAAATGAGAAGTAGCAGTGGTAGAGGCCTCAGAAACATGTCAATCATCATCTGATCTTGAACTTAGAGCATCAAGGCATCATAACAGAGAAGAGAGGAGAAGGTAATGTAGGGGCGGCTGCTAATGATGCCAAGTTCCTCACAAGTTCTTGATCATCAGCTCATATTCCATAAATGTATGGACTTAGACAATTTCATCATCGGCAAAACAAAGGAGGGGAGAGGAGAGGGAAAGGTGTAAAAACAAGCAGCTGCTGCTTCCCAAACATAGAGGATAGGAAATATGGCAAAAATAGAGGAGAGGGGAGATTTGGTAAAAAAAACAGCAGCTACTGCTTCCAAAAAAAGCAACAGCTGCCATACTGCCATCAGAAGTAGTAGACAATAGTAGTAGGGAACCTGTTATCTAAAAAAGTAAGCAAGAATAGAAATATACTATGTAAGTCTATAAATAACAAGGTGTAGATAAGCAAGAACATGCACTTATATAGAGAACAGAAATATACTGCCATCAGAAGTAGTAGGTAAAGGTGCTAAACTCATAGAACATGCACTTATATAGAGAACAGTCACAATAAACTGTATAAAAGAAGAAAAAGAATGTGTAGCAGCCAGCAAGTACCAATCAGGAAGCAAAACGCTAAAAAATGTAGCACTAGCATAAAAAGAAGACAAATCTGCATGTGGGTTACTTGATAAAACGCTAGATCACCTTTTTCTAGCACATGGCTATGACAGAGACCACCCAGGGCAGGAAGACGGGCCATGCTCTAAAAAGACATATACTCCAATCTAATCATACTACTACTATCATACCCTTGCACAATACAGTAATTACCCAATCTAGTCATAAGCGTGTTGCCTTCCAATCTAGCCATTGTCAACACAAGGAATGACCTCTATTATACATACACAGCCTCTGAAGGATCACCCTACATACGCATCTGGCTTGACTACACCGGCAAGATAAGGACTCAAATAGACCGTACATTCTATTTAAGGCAAACAGACATCAAATAAACTGTATCAAAATACCATCTCTCGTACTTTATGCTGGTGTTGATGCCTTGATGGCATCAAATAGTAAAATAAAAGGGTTAGAAACTGCTAGATTTACAAGTAATAGTATCTTGGATCACTATATCTAAAGAGAATGGCTTGTGTTACAAGTCAGAAACGTGTACAACACACATATGTCTCTAATAAGAACAATTGTTACAGGAACTAGACGTGTCAGTTGAATCCAACATTGAGATAACGGCACCTAGAAGAAGCTGGATGATTAGCAAACAATCCATTAGCTCCATTGTTGTATACAAAGATTGGATGTACTGTGCCGGTGCTCAGGTCGAAGGATCAGCCTTGAAGGTAAAATGAAATGATCAAACTTGACCTCTTTAAGCTATGACATGAAAAGAAATGTGAAATTTTTTGAACCATTTCCAGGATTGGAAGAAACGATGCAAACCTAATATGACAATGCCAATACCAAAGGGAACAAGTGTAGAGGCCATGGCAGTGGTGGAAGACTTCATCTACTTGAACTGCAGTAGAAGCCCTAGTATCATTCAGGTGACATGAATTATTTTTCTTTTTTCCATGTCAGCTACACTAATTTATGGAAAGAAAAATGCATGATAATTCCACTGCTTGAGCACAATATACTACCAGAAGGTCTATATTTGATTACAAATTTCAGTCTGAACTCGCTGAAATTTGTTGGCCAGTCCATTGCGATCGCATGCCTGATACCTAATGGAACTAACATTTAGGTCTCACTATCATCTATCAAGAACCAGGAACCAAAAACTCTTACGTTTCGAGAAGGCCATCTATAGTTTCTTTTTATTTAGTCAAAGTATAGAAGCTGTCCCTTTTTCTTTTTGAAACCAACGAAGTAGGAAAGCTGCCACCAGACTAGGTGATACAACAAAACAACAAGAGCTCAAAGGGTCTGGCAACAACATAACTGAGGCAACCAAAACAGAAGCTATCCCTTGGATCACAAATGAAAATACAGGATTCACGAGTCCTAATTTTGCTTCTGATTTTATGATAGATATGGTTGAGGGAAAAGCAGCAGAAAGTAGGAAGGCTATCTGCAGGAAGCAAGATAACGAGCTTGTTCACTGCAAACGACATGATTTTTTGTGGTACAGAAACTGGGTTAATTAAGGTCAGTAACAACCAAATTAATCTTGAGAACTGAGATTTATGCTTCTCTGAGGATAACGGTGAAACAAAAAGTTCTTGCAAATGTACCTACAGGCATGGATACCGTTGTGAAGAGTAGAAGCAAAACGGAGCAGGTGGAAGGCCCAATCTTGTAAATGCAAAGAAAAGCTAGAGTGTACAGGAAACATGAAAAAGAGGAGCATACCATTGTACAAGCCCTCAGGACACAACACAGCAGCGCAGTTCGTGCATAAACTCCATGATCAGCAAGTTGTTCAAAATAATGAGTAGTAGGTTCATAATGTAAATACTAACTAGTGTGCGTGTGCGTGTTTGTTTTAGTTTTGGGAAGGGATGAGTTGTGAATGTCAATAAAGGGTAGAGTAAATTTCTTAGATCTACATATATACTTGTGCAATACTATCATAGAATTGGAATTTTTAAGAAAACACTATGTACTACCTCGGGTGACAAAAAAGAGATGTCATTTTGGACAATGACGAGCCTCCAAAGTTTTATTCTTTTGGCTACCATTAATTTATATTGTAATACATAATCATGGAATAATTGTTGAAACAACACTTAGCATATGATTTCCATTCCTAATATTTAACTTTGTGTTGTGCTTGTTTGGACAATATGTTAACCAAGTATACTATGTTGAAATGTCTACGGTCTGTTAAAAGTGTTGTGGGACGAATGTTTTTCTGTTTTGAAACAATTAGCAGCAGCTCTGCCATATCACATAAGAAGGGGAGGAGGTCCAAGTTTTGCAAGGTTTCACGCCTAGACTCAAGAGGCGCATACATATTGCAAGGTGAGAATTTGGGGGAATTTGACGTGGCAGGCAGCCCACTGGCCAAGCAAGGACGAAGTGTAGGTACAAATGTATAGTGCTAGAATGGAATCTCAAGACCAAGAGGAGGAGGGCGGGAAGCGAGGTCTATCATGGTAGAATACCTGAAAACGATGGACCCAGCAATCCAGCCCCAAGAACAATCTGGGGCGCAGGTCGTCGGCGTGCGGGGGCGGGCGCCGGGGGCCGGGCGCGGGACGCCGGGGGTCGGCGCGCGGGGGAGGGCGCCGGGGGCCGGGCGCGGGACGCCGGGGGTCAGTGCGCGGGGGCGGGCGTCGGGGACCGGGTGCGGGTGTCGGCGTGCGGGGGCGGGCGCGGGACGCCAGGGGTCGACGCGTGGGGGAGGGCGCCAGGGGCCGGGCGTGGGACGCCGGGGGTCGGCGCGCGGGGGCAGGCGCCGGGGACCGGGTGCGGGTGTGGGCGGCGGAAACCCTAGGCAGCCTGACGGCGTCGAAGGAAGAAGACAGCGCCCAGACGATGACTCCCGTGCGTTTCCTCCTATTTATACTAGGTACCATTTGTAGGGGCGGTTCCTGATCCAGCCGCCCCTACAAATGCATTTTTAGGGGCGGTTCCTGATCCAACCGCCCCTACAAATATTTTCTATTTTTTAAATTATAAATTCTATATTTTTTATATCATAAAAACACAAAGTAATATTAAAAAATTATGTATATACACAAATATAATATTTTGTATTATTCTATATATGAAGAAATATATATATATAAACAATTGTAGTCAAAACAATATAGAAAACAAAAAAAACAAAAATTAAAAATTTGAATTTTAAAACTTCGAATACAATTTTATGACATTAAATGAAATAAAATGAAAATGTTGTAAACATAAAAGTTGTATAACTCATCGACATGTACAACTTTTATTTTGGTCATCTTGTCATGTGACTTTGTTTGAACGATTCAAATTTGAAATTCAAATAATTTCAACTTGAAATAATATTTTGAAAGAGTAAATGATTTCACATGAAAAACTCATGAATACCAAAGTTGTAGAACTCATCAATATGTACAACTTTTATTTTGATCATATTTTCATTTGACAAAATTTGAACAGTTCAAATTTTGAATTTCACTAAATGGCAACTTCAAACAAGATTTTGAAACCTTAAATGATTTCAACAATAAAAGTCGTGAACATAAAAGTTGTTGAACTCCTCACTATATACAACTTTTATTTTGGTCACTTCTTCATATGACAAAGTATTAGTAAATATTGACAACTTTGGTATTCATCACTTTTTCAGCTCAAAAACATTTAGTGGTTGAAAATCTCGTTTGAAGTTGTCATTTTTTTAAATTTGAAAATTTGAAGTGCTCAAACTTTGACAAATGAAATTTTGTAGTAATAGAGTGGATGTTCAAATAGAGTCATCTGGATGTTGCAAAGGGTAGTCTCACACACATGCATAAAATGTAGTCTCATACACATAAAAAATATGCAGTCTTACACACGTACATAAATATATAGTCTCACACGCATGCATAAATGAAGTCTTACAAGCACACACTTACACAAACACTCCACGTTCAACAATTAGCTAACCCGCTGTAACGACTTTCCCTTTGACACCTTTTCGTTCCCATGGCATTATGTCTTTGGGGAGGTTCTTTTCTACAACACTGATCTTCTTAGGAAAGTCTATGAATAGCGGCATCTCATCGTAGTTATTGTAAGCTTCAACATCATCCACGCCATCAACTCCAATAATGTGTTGTTTCCCGGAGGCAACCACGTGCTTTGTCTTCTTCTTCGGGGGGAGGTTACTTTGTGGGTCAGACATATAGAAAACTTGTGCGACATGTGAAGTGAGCACCCAAGGGTCATCTTGGTAGCCTAGATTCTCGAGGTCCAGGACTCTCAATCCGATCTCATTCAGTTGGTGTTGTTTGATCCAGCGGCATCGAAACAGGGCCACCGTTATATCCCTTCCATAGTCAAGTTCCCATATCTCTTCAATGATGCCAAAGTATTGGATCTTTCGCCCTAATCCATCGAGAGCCTCTATTCGAACGCCGCTGTTTTGGTTCACATATTTACTATCCTTTGCGTGGGTATAGTACGTGTACCCATTGATGTCATAAGCATTCCAAGATGTCACTTGTCTCGATGGCCCCTCCGCCAACCTACTGATGATAATAGAGTCTATGGTTTCTCCAGGCGGTATGTTTTGGTCCTTTAACCATGTAGTTAGTCGTTGCTTGTGCTGTTTCATGACCCAATCATCCGAACGGCCATTTCTCTCCGCCATAATGATAGCCAAGTGTTCATCAATATATGGTTGCATCAGTTGTGTACTCTGCAAGACACTATAATGCGCCTGACTCACCTCTTTGTAATCATGGTCGATGAACACTTTTCTACCACTGGTGCCCTTCCCAGCCAGCCTACCCTTGTGACGAGAATCGGGTTTACCAATCCCTTTCTATACTTTTAGGTACTCTTGACAGCACTCGATGACTTCTTCAGTTTGTGACGAGAATCGGGTTTACCAATCCCTTTCTATACTTTTAGGTACTCTTGACAGCACTCGATGACTTCTTCAGTACTGTAACCCTCTATCATGGAGCCCTCTGGGTATGCTCGATTATGCACGTATCGACTTAAAACCGACATGAACCGCTCATAGGACCACATTTCATACAAGTAGCAAGGGCCAAGCGCCTGTATCTGATGAACCATGTGAATCATGAGATGTGGCATTATATAAAAAAAAGCAGGAGGTAAACACATCTCCAATTGGTTTTGTGTCTCTACCACAAATTCATGTAGGTTACTCAGCTCTTCCTTGCCAACCGTCTTCTGTGAGATCTTCAAAAAGAAGTAGCACATGCGGGTGATGGCCATTTTCAAGAACTCTGGCTTTATAGCCCTGATTGCAATAGGTAGAAACACTGTCAGCATCACATGGCAATCGTGAGCCTTGCAGTGTGTTATTGACAAGTCCTTCATCGACACTAGCTTCTTCACATTTGCTGAAAACCCAGTCGGGACTTTGATCCCCCTCAGAAAAGTGCATATAGCTCTCTTCTTGTCTGGTGTTAGGTTGAAGCACGCCGCGGGTAGAGTGTATTTTCCATTAGCCTCAGGTACCGGGTGAAGCTGTGGCATCACGTTTAGCTGCACCATGTCTTTCCGTGCTTTCAGACCATCCTTTGACTTGCCTGTGTCCATCAAGATAGCAATGAGACTCTCAAAGACATTCTTCTGCACGTGCATAGCATCAATGGCATGGGGGACCTCCAAGTCTAGCCAATAAGGCAGATACTGAAAGAAGATCGATTGTTTCTTGAAAGGTACGCCTTCGACAGGAGGTGTGCTTCTATTTCTGTTCGTCCCAACTGGATTCTTCTTTCCATAGACGACGCGTATGTTTTTCATCATTTTGTACACATGTTCTCCGTTATGACGTCTCTCCGGAGGGGGTTCAATCTCCAGGGCGTTGTCATAAAATCTAAAGAACAATTTACTGCGGTACTTGTGACTTGTCTTTAAGAAGCGTCGGTTCCTTAGGTAAACTATCTTCTTGAATGCATCCAGGTACACCCATGTAGTACTATCCAAGCAAACCAAGCATCCCGTCTTCCCTTTGATCTGTCCAGACAAAGCAAACAGCGTGGGGTAATCATTGGTAGTAACAAATATTATTGCTCTACATATGAAGTCCTTCTTTCGGAATGTATCGTACATCTGCTCCCCATGCCTCCATAGCCTCTCCATTTCTTACATCAAGGGCTCGAGGAACACGTCTATATCAATGCCTGGTTGTTTAGGGCCAGAAATAAGAATAGTGAGGAGAAGGTACTTTCTCTTCTAACACAACCATGTTGGGATGTTGTACATGGTCAAGATCACTGGCCATGTGCTGTGGTTGCTCATCGTCTCATTGAAGGAATTCATTTCATCGGTGCTCAGGCCAAACCGTACATTCTTTGGGTCATCGCTGAATTCTTTGTGCTTCTCATCAAACCTTTGCCACTGACTATAATTAGCCGGGTGTGCAATCTTATCATCATCCACCTTGCGCTTATCATCCCACCATGTCATGAGTGCGGCTTCTTTAGGGTTTAGGAACATACGTCTTAAGCGGTCGGTCACTGGCAGGTACCACATTACCAGGGCAGGAATTCTTCTCTGCTTTGCATCGTTGCCTAATGGAGTGTCCTCTGGGGGCTGAGATTCTTGTACCACCTTTTTTGTACCCTTCTTATTCCTCTTTTTCCCCGTGGATGGTTCGTCCCCACCGTAAAGGTCATTGTTCTTGTACTGGCTGGCCCCACACCGGGGACATTTATCCAATGACTTGAACGTTTCGCCACGAAAAAGTATACAGTGGTTGGGGCATGCATGTATTTTTTAACCCCCATTGTCAATGGACTTATGACCTTCTTCGCTTGGTATGTGTTGGCGGGAACTAAGTTTGGTTGTGGCAGTACCCATGATAGGAGATGCAATAGATTATTGAAACTATAGTCTGACCAGCCGTACTTAGCCTTCAGGATGAGCAGCTCAAGCACGAAACGTAGCAATGTCCAATGTGTCGGACAGCCCTTTTCAACACCATACATAGTCTCCTTCGATGCTTTTGTCACTCTTTCCAAATTTTCTAGACCTTTCGGGCTATTTAGTAAAATCTCTGGTCCAAAGGTTCGAATCATGTTATCTAAATCATCTTCAACTCCGACACGTGCTCCACCATCATTATTGGCACCACCTTCGTCGTTACCATCCAAACCACCAGCATCACCACCTTGTTCATTGCCAAATTCGAAATCCATTCGTGCATCAAGCTCTGCTGAATATTGGGGCAGGGATTCTATGGTTTCGTCGTTGTATTCCTCCTCATCCTCGTCGTTAACAATAACCGTTTCACCATGATGAATCCACACTGTGTAGTCCTCAATAAATCCTCGCATAATTAAATGTGATCCGATGATAGTCACATCTGTGCATGCCATACGGTTCTTACAATCTTTACAGGGGCAAATAATTGTATCCTTATTCTCTTTCAATGTCGTTGCATGCTTTGTTGCGGCTTCAATAAATTTATCCACCTTTTCACGGAAATCTGTCTTGAACCTTAACGAACCATACATCCAAGAGTTCCTGTACTCCATCTTTTACAACAACAACAAAACAAACATTAAAGGACTGCTTATTCATATATATATAAAAATGAATCAAAGTAATAATTATTTAAGAATAATTGTATATACCTCAGATATATATGAATATAAATCTAATATAATTACATGAAGCATACAAACACACCATGGTAGAGGAAAATTAATTAATGGCTCATTTATCCATAAATAATTAAAATACATATTTATTGATTACAATAAATAATTTCAAAGACAACAATTAGCAATAATTATACTTTACCGAATATCTTTCATACAAACCCTAGTCCAATTTTATCAAACATAAATTTATAAAAACGAAATTAATAAAAAAAAACCAAACCCTAGATCTAGATCACATGCACATGAAACATCCATAAAACTAACTAATGGTTCACTAAAATCAAGAAACATGGACCAAATAAGGGTATGATCTTGTCCCCCTCCCTAATTTACCCTAGTACATTTAAAAGTTGGGTCTAATTTGCTTATAAATAGCTCAAGCACCATAGAAGAGAGAGAAAAACAAAACTCTAATTACTCACTAACCAACCATTAAAACTTCAAAAAAAATGGAATAGCATTTTCTTACCTTATACAACCTCTCCACCAAAGAATTTGAGACCAAAACCTTCCCCCTTAGTAGAGCAATTTTTGGGAGGTGCCCAAGGCCTCCCACCTTTCTTTCACGGGTTGGAGTGAGTGACCCGAGGAGGAAAAATGTGCTGCTTCTATTTTATATGGGGGCCATTTGTAGGGGCGGCTGGTGATTGAGTCGCCCCTACAAATCGGAGCTATAAATACGGGGCCATTTATAGGGGCGGCTCAATCACCAGCCGCCCCTACAAATAGCATTTTCAGAGGCGGCTGGTGATTGAGCCGCCCCTACAAATCAGACCCCATTTGTAGGGGCGGCTCGTAACACCAGCCGCCCCTGCTGTTCCATTTGTAGGGGCGGCTGGTGTCTGGGCACCCGAGCACGCCACTGTAGGGGCGGCTCCATCACTAGCCGCCCCTACAAAAAAAATCGAACCGTTGTTAAAAATCATTTTCTACGTAATGAGGAACCGTTACTACGAAATCGCCGGAGGGCCTTTAAAATCATAGGACCGGCGCTGCTTACATGAATCGATGAGCACCACTGCACAAGTATAAATGGAATGCAAAACGCAACCTACGAGCATTGCCATTTATTTGAGCCGTGGTGCTTGGTAAATCATTTCGCCAAAGAATGCGAACCCACCCGACCACCAAACTCTAGCTAATATCGATTCATCATCCACTCGTTGCTCGTTAGAGAGCATGCATGGAGAGCGCGGCCGAGAGCCTCGTAACCAATGGTTGGCAGCTGTTGGCCGAGGAGTACCGGCAGCTCAGCGGCGTCGGTGGAGAGGTCGCTGAGCTGCGGGACGACGTGGCCACCATGAACGCTGTCCTCCGCATGCAGTCCGAGGCCGACGACGGCGCCGTGGACCACTTCGTCCGGGAGTGGATGAAGCAGCTGCGCGAGCTCCGGTACGACGCGGAGGACTGCGTCGACTTATACAAGCTTCGCATCAAGACCCGGTGGCGGGGCAGCATACTGCTCTGGTTTAAACACCACCTCGAGACGCTCTTCTCGCGCCGCCGCCTCGCCGGCGAAATCAGCGCTCTCCGTGCCCGCGCCGTCGCCATTAGCGAGTGCCACGCACGGTACGGCGTCAGCCGCGACGCGCTGCGCCGCTCCCCTGCTTCTTTATCCGCGCCTCCTCCTGTCCTGGCGTCGTCGTCTGCGCATGTGTTCGGCCGTGCCAGTGACCCTGATGAGAGCCATCAGGTCGTTGGCATCGACGAGCAGATCGACGCCCTGGTTGCCCGGCTCAAGATCAACGGCGACGACCTCAGGGTGTTCTCCATCGTGGGGTTCGGGGGCCTTGGCAAGACTACACTTGCGCTGGAGGTATGCCGGCGGCTGGAAGCGGAGTTCCCGTGGCAGGCGATGGTGTCGGTGTCTCAGGCGTTCGAGTCCGGCAGAGACCTCAGGCCGCTGCTCAAGCGTGTGGTTGAGCAGCTCGTCAAGGCCAAAATAGATATAGAGGAAGAAATCAAGGAAGCAGCGGCAGCGGCCCTGGATGAAATCGACAAGTTGGATGACAATAAACTGGAGGGAAAACTCGGCAAGCTTCTCGAGGGCAAAAGGTATGAACAAGTACAGTTTGCTTAGTATAATTTTCTTTATTTTTTTGTTCAAATTAAACTGTTTACAATTTTTTTTATATAGCAACTATTAGTTCGAAAACATAGCTCAATACAATTATGTATATTGCTAAATAATAATAATATTACAAAACGCAACATCTGTAGGAAAATGGCGTTTTTCTTTTCAATCCTCAACTGTGCCCACAGCTCCCTTTGTCAGCCTTTCACTCATAAACCATCTAAAACGCGAGCCTAACTCTTTGGGGGAAAAGAAACCACGTTTGATAGATTCTGTTGCGGTGGATAGTCTTGACTTTTTTTTGCACATCCATGTCGATAATATAGTCGTCGGATCTATTTTGTTTTCAGAAAACATACCCACCTAAGTTGTCTCTATAAAAGTATTTCTAGAGGTGGCTAAAGTTTCTAGTCGCCTTTGCCTGAAATAATTTCAGAGACGGCGGGTAACAAAAACCCCCTCTATAAATCCATTTGTCGAGGCAGCTTGTGTTTTTAGCCATCTCTATAAATCGATTTTTAGGGGTGACTGGATAGCCGCCTCCACAAATCCTTTATTTTTAGTGACAAACAGGTGGAGGCGGCTAGCCTAGCTGCCTCTCTAGAGGCTTACCAACCACCTCTACAAAAATCATTACAGTAGTAATGTAAAGAATGATAAATATCTCAATAAAATAAGAATGTGCAATCAATTTGGTAGACTCTAATTGCCACGTCAGATCTATTTTTTTTTAAATACCCACCTAAGTCATTATGAAACATAATCTAGGGTAGTCGTCTAAATTTATATCTTAATTAAACACCTACTATTATGCTAAATAATCTAAAATCATGTTTGATATATTTGCTTCTGGCTTTAATTCTCTATAAGAAGTAATTCTATTACTAAAACTAATTTTCTACTATGATTCTATCAATTCTTTGTAGGAAGTACTTATGTGTTAGAATTGAATAAGGAGAATCTAGTTTATTAGGTTGTAGCCTCCTGAGTTATTTCAGAGAATCACTCCACATTTTTAGCACATAATCACTTCTCCATCTAGATTCCTCATAGAAGCTATTTTGGGGACTCTTCCAAATAGGCCTTATGTAACCCCCTTAAATTTACATCCAAATTATTCCTTCTTCAATTATTAATAATAAACTAAAATATCCCCTCAAATATATCTAAATTATCAATATATTGCTATTATGAAAAATATTTAAATAATCATAAATTATGCCTATATACGTTTCTAAATTATTAAAATCATATTATCATCCATGATAACAATTTATAGAAGTTTTTACTTTAGATAAATTTATACGCTCTAACTGAACTATTATGACATATCTATATTGATAGTATAATTGTAAGCACTCTTTTTTTAATAAAAAATACTATTGCACAAAATTCTTTGATAAGAATATTCAACATCTTGAGCAATGGAGGAGGTTAGTGCATACCAAAGTCCAAAGGTGTCCATGATCTTCTGAGACTTTTGAGATTTCTTTTGGAGTAAACAATAATTATTACGTTAAATGTATATGCCTTCATAATTGGTTGTCCTATCTCCTAAATGTCACTTCAGGCTTTGCTATCGATCTTGATGACACCATGGTGCAAGCTTAAACTATTTGTACCATAGTAGTAATTAAGAGTGCAATCTATGATCTAAAACCCTTAATTTAATAAAATACAAAAGGATACTTTTTAAAAAAAATACAATAAGCATAATAATTTTAGCATAGTTTAGTATAAAAACTATAGAAACTAATAGGAATAAAAATTTAGAGTCCAAATCTAGATGGTTGACGTCATGAGACATATGCTACAAGAAGAACCACTTTTACTTAATCTAAGGTTTGAATAAAATACATATTGAAGACACACATGGATGTGTCATACATAGGGAGAAAACAATAGAAACTTTTCAATAACACATAGAATAATTTATAAGTTTATTGCACACATATATATATTGTGTCAGAGAATGAACAAAGACAAAGAGCACAATGGTAGGCATTTTATTTAGTTGAGTATTAAACACGAACTCTTGATTCTTATGTCTCCTAAGATCCTAACCCATGGAGCAATATGGGGTTGATGGACTAG
Source organism: Miscanthus floridulus (assembly GCF_019320115.1). Classification (NCBI taxonomy): domain Eukaryota; kingdom Viridiplantae; phylum Streptophyta; class Magnoliopsida; order Poales; family Poaceae; genus Miscanthus; species Miscanthus floridulus. The sequence continues at coordinate 26,987,029 of NC_089582.1, read as the reverse complement.
TGGAAATAGTTGTAGTAAGACTGCCTTGGTAAGGGTGGTGATGGTGTGGCTCCCGTATATGCATAGCATTTCTCATACACTTCCATATTTGTTTCGCAAAAGGGTTAATCCAGAGGTGCTAAGTTGAGAGCGACCATGACTATAAGTTGGCCATCACGCTCCTAACCTTCCAAAGTGGCACTAAACCACCATACATAGGCTAACTAGAACATACTATTAATGGGCCAGGATATTATACTCAACACATCCTCCCCAAGAGTCGAGCCCTTGGTGGCTCACTACATATGCAACAGATGCCCAGAACCATCCCTCGATGCAAGGATGTACCACTTTTACCCCTCCACGTACAACGAAAGAGTGTACGTTGTACCCATCTATGGGTAACGTGCAATGCAACACATGTATGTGCAGCAAGGCTAGATGCTCGGAACATCATTATAACACCGATGTCCAAGACCTTCTTAGGCCTAGCTCCTCATGTGGAAAAAGGCTGCATACTCATAGCACCTCTCTTACACTTTGTTTTGTACATAAGTTTTGGAGCACAAAAGAATATAAACTAGTCCTCACATTTCTAAACTTTTGAGGTGGTATTAAACCAACACACTGCTAGCCTCACACAAGGGTGGTCGTCGCAAGCAAATTCCACCATTACGAAAGATATTTAAATGTAGCCCTAAATTTTGTTTTTTAAATTATCTACCTCTATTATTATGAAACATAATATAAAGTAACTCCTTTAATTTGTGTCTAAGTTTAATCAAATTATATCATTATAAATACAAACTAAAATATTCCTCAAATCTACATCCAAATTACCAATATAAGATATTTCCAAAAAGAATTACGATATAATAACTATATATGTTTTAAAATTATCTAGCTCTACCACCGTTAAACACAAAGTAAACATAAATGTTATGTGTTACCATGTACACCAAGTATACATGCATAGATTGCGATAAACATATATATTTGCATAGTTTATCAATTGTATCCATGACACTAAGCCATTCATTTTGATTAGACTAAACTATATGATAATAAATTTTATAAGTTGTTAATTTATATAACTTTATACAATTTTTGACTTAAATACTATGACATATATGGTGTTACTCAAGTATAAAAAACAACAACCATGGTAATATAGAAACACATCAGTGTAACCATATATAGGTGTGCTTGTTTATTTCTTTTCAGATGCTCTGAAATTTGAATCCAATAATTGACCCGGCCTTCGATCCAGCTCTTTGGCAACGTAAGTACTTAAAAATTTACAGTTTCATGAAGAGGGTTCTAGGAAGCATTTTCATGTACAAAATCTCACAAGCACATGCCTAAAAATAGTATATAGTATTCTTCTCTCAAATTTGAAATGTGAATCTTGTGATCCTGTTCAACACAGCTGTGATATAGAAATGGTGTCACTCAAGTATAAAACCAACATTTTATTGAGCAGGTGGCAACCAGATTTGAACTAGGGGTAAAGGTTTTGCAGTCCCCGGCCGACCTTATCACATGGTCATGCCGCCAAAAAAATCCAATCTAAAATCACAAAAAGAGCAAGTATTTATCCACTTTTTTACTAATTACTAAAACCCTTTTTTATTACTAAAACCATTTTTCTTTTATGTTGAATCTAATTCTACTTACTTTATAACCCTTTTTAGAAAATCGATTTCTGCTGTTTTGGATCCAATTTTGCGTATTGACCATGGTAGTATAGAAACATATCAATATGATTATATATATTTATATATGGGCGCCATTATTATTATTATTATTATTATTATTATTATTATTATTATTATTTTATTTTATTTTTTTTTTTGTTGTTGTTGTTGTTGTTGTTGTTGTTGTTGTTATTGTTGTTGTTGTTGTTGTTGTTGTTGTTGTTGTTGTTGTTGTTGTTGTTGTTGTTGTTGTTGTTGTTTTATTTTTCTTGTTTTTAGAGCATTAGAAAAGAACTAAACAAGTATATACTCCAATTCCAAAATAAATAACTTTCTAAGGTTTAAAATTTATCTCAAAATAAATAACATTCTACACAAATATAGAACACTGCCTCCTAACTCGGAAGCTAACTATGGGTCCATGCAAATGATCACTGCCAAATTCAAGAAATATTTTTCGGAAAAGGAAAGGAGATGAGTGTACATGCATCTTTTGCCGACATCCTTAATATGTCTGAAATTTTTTGGAAACTTATTTATTATGGGATGGAGGGAGTGTGATTACATTATGGCTATGTTTGGTAGAGCAGTAAAAAAAAGCGCTTCCTATAGAAGCTATAGAAATGAAGCAAAAACAACGGTTAAAATAAGCTGGTCTGACCCAGTTCCGCGTTTTAATACAAATGGATGTTGTGGGGTAGAAACGCGATAAACAAAAGCTAAAAAAGCATATTGTTTGGCTTTTAGTATGAGCAGTTTATAAGCTATAACAAACAAGTCTTATGTCATATCTATATTAATAATTTAATTTTGAGCACTCTATGTTTTATAAAACAATTATACTAAACATATGGTTCTGTGGTATAACAAATTCAATATGTTCAGTGTGGTGGCGCAAGTGCAAGCAGAAACCACTATTTATGTCATTGCATGAACCATGAGGATAACCTAGGAGTCTATATATAGATGAAAAAAGATGTAGATAGTAATTTATAAGTTTGTCATATAACTAGATAGAGATTATAAAGTAGTATATATTATGTCTATTGTGATAGAAAATGAACAAGGTAAAATAACATATAATTTAATATAAATAATCTTTATTAGTTAATTGTAGTAAACTGTAAACAGTAACTAATAATATAGATGCTAGCACATACGAGAGTACGGGTTGATAGACTATTTTTAAGTTTGTACACACAAAGCTTAGTTGTTATTCCATTTCAGGTGTGCAACAGAACTGATATATAGTGGTATATACACGACTAAACTGCAGGTACAGAATGGACTTGTTGTCCCGGGCGGTAAAGGCCTTTAGTCCCGGTTACCGCGCCGGGACAACGATCCCGGGACTAAAGGTGGAACCTTCAGTCCCGGGTCATAAAGCCGGGACTAAAGAGGGACCTTTAGTCCCGGTTGGTGTTACCAATCGGGACTAAAGGCCCTCCAGCCGAGCAAACCTGGCGCACCCTTTAGTCCCGGTTGGTAACCCCAACCGGGACTAAAGGTTCACCCTTTAGTCCCGGTTGGGGTTACCAACCGGGACTAAAGGTTCCTTTTCTTTTTCTTTTTTTGTTTAATTTGTTTTCAGTTCAGTTACACATATTTGTTTAATATATAATATGTTTTTATGTACGTATTCTACGCTGCTAATATAAATACACGCACGCATATAAATACATCTAATTCTCATCTCAAGCATTATTCGAATAAAGTATGAAACTATATATATTATAGATATATATGTATATATACAACACTTTCATAATCTTGTTCTCGAAAATAACGATATCAATAAACATTTAATTTACATCATTAGTTCCTTAGATCAAAGTAGAACTCGCCGTTGGGATTTAGCACTTTTTCTAGAAGATATCCTGCTATTGACTCTTGAATTGCTTTCAGATGGTCTTTTTGCATGACCCTTCGTTTCAACCATTCAGTCTTGCATTTGAAATAAAAGGAAAAGTATTAATACATATATATATAAATATATATATTCATTTAAAAATAAATAAAAAATGATATATACATACTCTGAGGACATCTTCAGGAGTTCTTCTTATGTATGCAGTGATAAATTCACAAACGTAGTATCCACACAAGTTATTACCTGGTTCCTGCCGCAAACACCACTATACGAGAAGAAGATTATTCTCAGCATCTCACACGTAAATTGAAGTACGATATAGTAATTAAACATGTGGGGAAGTATATATAGTACTACTTACTGGTATTTCAACTACATTAAGTGGTGCCTTGCAATCCTTACGGTGTTGCCGAATAAACTCTTTCCAAACCCTGTGCGACCAATAATGTACGATCGTTAATAAATTATGGCAAAGTCTATTCAATAATAGTTGTGCGCGAGAGATCGAAATTACCCCTGGATAATGTCTATTATATCTTGGTATTGTGCTCGCTCTTTTCTCAATGAGTCCAAGATTACTAACTGACTTGAGTTTAACTCAATGACAATGAGTATCCAGTGAAACATGCATTGGTTTATACACACACGTACATGCATATAAGTTGTATTGATATTACATAAAATGTGTAGACTACATTATTATTAACACTTACTCAAAGTTGTACGGGAAAAGTATTGTTGTCTTATCGTGCTGCTTCACGAAGAACATCATGATATTCTCCTGTGCTTCAGATACCCATCGCTCCTTGACAATAATACCGGTTTTGAATACGATATAAGGATCAATGAAGCCAACACTGGTGTCTTGTATTCTTTGGAGCTCTGACATCTGGAATCTATATATAAATATAAGTTACATGTGAGGATAATTATATACACGTACACATGGAAGTGAGTTTATTAAATAAAAGTAAGAATCACTTACAAACAAAAGGAGCTAATGATTGATTTGTCCAGAGCGTCCAAGTGGAATAGTTGATGCAATTCTTCGAAACTAATATGTAAGATGTCATCGCCACGGAAGTAATGATGGTCTCTAAATCTGACAAAGATCCACTGCTCACCCCTGCCACACGCCTGCATGTACCACTTGTTGAGCAAGTACATTTGCGTACCCAATTCATTCAGAGCCGCAGGGTTGTACAGACTTTTGCCATATTTATAAGTCTTCCAGGTATCAACTTCCAGGTTCTGGATTGGAGCTTTGCCCGTCAATTGATCCAAGGTTAAACCAGTATCTTTAAAAAAAGCATTAAGGGCTTGAACCGACACTTCTCCAGAGTTGTCTGGTCGATAGACTTCTATGTTGGAACCATATTCATTAGCAATAACAAGATTTTGCATTGGTTGCTTCTGCTGTCCGAGCTGTGGGACATCCTTCCCTGATGCTCTTTTCCTTTTCTTATCTGCATCATGTGACTTCACGAGGGAGCGGTCATAGTCTGATAGTGGCGAAGGCTTACGAAGTTCAATCATCTTTTTCTTGTGAGCATCGACCTTCTGCCTCAGCACATCTCGTGGTATGTAAAAGTACGGCTTCTCCTTAAGCTTTGCTTGACTCTTGTTTTTGATATCTATAAAAAATCTTTTACTTTTTTGTCTTCTTCAGCTGCTATTTGCTCATCAGTCTTTTCAGGAAGTATTTCTTGAGAAATAACTCTTTTTCTCGGGGTCTTCTTTGCCGCTGGGACCTTAGACGTCTTTGTAGTGCGTCGCTGTGGAGGGGGTGGGGGCGGTGTTGGAGATCGGCGTGGAGGCGATGAGGCCGATGTTGGTGGAGACCGGCGTGGAGACGTTGGAGATCGTTGTGGAGGCGGTGGGGCCGGTGTAGGAGTTGGAGATCGTTGTGGAGGCGATGGGGCCGGTGTAGGAGTTGGCGATCGCCGTGGGGATGAAGTCGTCTCGCCCCCCGCGACGCTGTGATGAGATGAGAAAGGGAACACGGTCTTCCACGACCGTTGCCGCTCTCCCTCGTAGAATCAAAGCTCCTCCTTGACGTCCGTTACCGCTCGGCAGAGAATATGGTCGCCGAGATGAACACGGTCCGCAAGTTCAACTAGTACGGATTTTCTACAATTTTCTAACAATTTTCTAAGTTTTTCATTTCATGGAAAAATTAATTCTAAGATCACGTAAGCCACCGGGGACGAGGATGGCGCGTGCTCCAGCGAGGACGAGCGATGTGTGATTTTGATGAACTAATTTAACTTTTGTTTATCCAAACATATATGCAAATCATCATGTGATTTTGAGCTAAAAATAACATATAAAATCATAATAAAGTCCAACATATAAAGTTACACATGCATCTACATCGCAAAATGAGATAAGCTACTGATAAAACATAAGAGGATTAAGTTTGTTACCTCCAAAATCGAAGAGCAACACCAATGAAGGGGGAGAGTGCAAGAACAACAGCAAGCTGAAGAACAGAGGCAGTGAGTTTGAATAATGGAATGGCTCGGGCTCGGGGAGGAAGAATTGAGCAGAATTATAGGCCGGGATAATTAGTCCCGGTTAGGGGTCCAAACCGGGACTAAAGATTAATCTTTATTCCCGGGGAATCACCCAAACCGGGACTAAAATCTTTAGTCCCGGCTGGTATTACCAACCGGGACTAAAGGTAAACCTTTAGTCCCGGTTGGTAATACCAGCCAGGACTAAAGATCCCTGCCCCACGGACGACCGTTGGGCAGGGACCTTTAGTCCCGGTTGGTATTACCAACCGGGACTAAAGGGTCCTTTACTCCCAGGGGCAAAAAATGCCGAGGCTAATGCTAAATTGGGACATCGTTCTAAAGTCTGTTCTCTAGTAGTGTATGGACCATACGAGCATGGGAGGCAATCCAATCTGTGTTTCCAGATAACAATTGCGGTAGTGGAATCATCGTAACCACTAGGATAGAGAATGTGGCCAAAGCATGCAGTCCTTCTATAGGTGGACAAGATCACATCCATCAAATGGAAGCCCTCGATTCTGATGCTTCCAAGAGTTTGTTCGTCCGCAGAACATTTGGCAACAAGGGTTGCCCAACGGAGCTTGAAGACGTGATGGGCAAGATATTGAAAAGATGTGCTGGCCTGCCATTGGCTATCGTTAGCATTGCTAGCGTCTTGGCTGCGTATACATCACCGGGAAGCATTGAAAAGTGGAAAACAGTCTACAGATCAATTGGTTCTCAGATGGAGAGCCACCCTACCCTGGAAGGGATGAGGCAGATAGTCACGCTCAGCTACAATCATCTGCCGCACGAGCTCAAGAGTTGCATGATGTACCTTAGCATCTTCCCAGAGGATTATGAGATTGAAAAGTACCGGCTCTTGTGCAGATGGATCGCTGAAGGACTGGTTATGGAGAAGCGGGGCTTCATCCCGATGGAGGTTGCAGAATCCTACTTAGATGAGCTGGTGAGCAGGAATATGATTCAACTCCAAGTCAGTTTTGGCTACTACTGGACATTGGAGACGTGTCGTGTGCACGACATGCTTCTTGAGGTCATGGGGTCCAAGTCCCTGGAGTGCAACTTCGTCAGCCTGATAGGAGGAGGGCAGTATGCTGGGATGTCGTATGACAGGATTCGTCGCCTCTCCATCCAGGGGGACAACAGCAGAAGGCAGAGTAGTAGTGTAGAGGGGGCCAAGGAAAATATGGCGGGACGACGGCGACGACGACATGATAATAATGGCATTGAGGGGATGAATGTGCAGCATGTCCGATCACTGAGCATCTTCCATCAGAAAGGGCAGCAGCAGCTGCTGGATCACCTGGTTAAGTTCACCCTGATGAGGGTGCTTGACCTCGAAGGCTGTGTGGGTCTAACGAAGGATCACCTGCAATGTATCTGCAGGTTGTACCTTCTCAGGTTCTTGAGCTTCAAGGGTACAGATATCATATCAAGGAGGTTCCACGTCAGATAGAGAAGCTAGAGCATCTGCAGACGTTGGATGTACGTGACACGTCGTCAGGTTGCCGCCTGCCGGAAACCGTGAAGAAGCTGCATCAACTTGAGCGCCTACAGACAAGCCACAACAGTGATGCCAACCGTATGTGGAGGCTGCCCCTGGGTCTCAGGAACATGACCAAGCTGCGTGAGGTGGGTTTCTCCGTCCTCGGCAACAACCTCGAGGTTGCAAGAGAAGTGGGTGAGCTAGAACACCTCCAAGAGCTGGCTGTCTATGTCGAGGACATGGTTGACTTTGACAAGGAGGTTCTCCCTCAGTTTGCCCAGTCCCTGAGCAAGTCACACTCCCTCCGGCGTCTTATCATTGGAGAGATGGGCTTTGGCTACATACTCAGCTTGTTTCTCGACACAATGGACCCGCCGCCAAGGTTCCTCCGCTACCTGATGATCGCCGGTGGCATCAACCACTTGCCTCCCTGGATCGGTAAACTCACATACCTTGTTCAGATTAATATATCGTGGGCAAGACTCGACGGGGACAAGCTGTTCGACGGCCTGTGCGAGTGCCCCAACCTCAAGATCATCACCATTCTTCAACGGTGCTACGATGGCCCTGAGCTGGTTGCACGCACGAAGCACAAGTTCCCAGCGCTCGCCAACCTCAGAGTGTCATGTGGCTCTAGATATCCTGATATTATTCGGTTTGAGAAAGGGTCCATGGAAAATCTCCAGACGCTTCTCCTTAACATGACTGACAACAAGCACAAGAGGATCGAGGGCATCGAGCACCTCACCAGCATCAAAGAGGTACAACTCTGGGGTAATAAGAACAACGAAGCGATAGGCAATGCAATGAAGGAGCTAAAGAATGAGAACCTCAAGCGCCACCAGGAGTCCAATAAACAGTTTCAGATTGTCGTCAAATATGAGTGATCGGTTCCATTGTCGTTTTATTCACTACGCCAGATTCTTACGCTAGGAACGGGGGAATTTTTACTGTAGGGGCGGCTGGAGTTGGGGACGCCCCTACAGTGGGCGTCCTCGGGCCCCAGCAGCCCAGCCGCCCCTACAGATGGCACTGTAGAGGAGGCTGAAAACCTGAGCCGCCCCTACAGTTGGGGTTGATCTGTAGGGGCGGCTCAATCACCAGCCGCCCCTACAGTATCCATTTGTCTTTTTTCAAATTTCAAAATTTGAAAGATTCAAATTTAGTCAAATGATAAGATAACCAAAATAAAAGTTGTAGATATTGATGAGTTGAACAACTTTTGTATTCATCACTTTTACATCTGAAATCATTTAGGGTTTTAAAATTTGATTTGAACTTGTTAAATTTTAAATTTTAAATTTTAAAATATGTAAAACATTATCACATCCAAGTTTGATCAAACTTAAATGCTAAAGCATGATTTTAGAAATTTTTAGGAAAAAAACCATCACATTTGGAGTTAGTATGAAGGAGAACAACTACTTACAAAGTTTACCCACAGATTAAAAAGAGAAATCACATTGTTCTAGATGATCCTTACATGATCATAGTGAACAGTGTGATTTCTTTTTTTAATCTATGGTTCAATTTTGTAACTAGTTTTTCTTCCTCATACTAACTCCAAATCTGATGATTTTTTTCCCTAAAATTTTCTAAAATCATTCTCTATCAATTTATTTTGTTGGTTTTGTCAATATATACATATGAAAAGTTTGAGCAATTTAAATTTTGAATTTCAAAAAAATGCAACTTCAGACAAGATTTTGGTACCTCAAATGATTTTAGCTGAAAAAGTGATAAATACCAAAGTTGAATAACTCATCAAGATATATAACTTTTGTATTGGTCATTTCTTCATACGACAAAGTGGTAATGACATTGTTCATAAATGTGACAATCTCTCGGAAGGTTTTATAAACTATATGAGACATGTGTAAGATTAGTGAACAATATGTGCTAAGAATTTATTAAATGAAGAAATGACCAAAATAAAAGTTATAGATATTCATGAGTTGAACAACTTTGGTATTCATCACTTTTTATGTTGAAATCAATTTGGGTCTCAAATTTTGGTTCGAACTTATCGTTTTCCAAAATTTCAAATTTGAAAGGTTCAAATTTTGTCAAATGACAAGATAACTAAAATAAAAGTTGTATATATTAATGAGTTGAACAACTTTGGTATTCATCACTTTTTATGTTGAAATCATTTTGGGTCTCAAAGTTTGGTTTGAACTTGTCATTTTTAAAAATTTTAAAGTTGAAAGGTTCAAATTTTGTCAGATGACAAGATGACCAAAATAAAAGTTGTAGATCTTCATGAGTTGAACAACTTTTGTATTCATCACTTTTACATCTGAAATCATTTAGGGTTTTAAAATTTGGTTTGAACTTGTCAAATTTCAAATTTCAAATTTTAAAATGTGTAAAACATTGTCACATCCAAGTTTGATCAAACTTAAATGCTGAAGCATGATTTTAGAAATTTTTAAGAAAAAAAACCATCACATTTGAAGTTAGTATGAGGGAGAACAACTAGTTACAAAGTTTCCTCATAGATTAAAAAGAGAAATCATACTGTTCTAGATGATCCTTACACGATCATAGTAAACAGTGTGATTTCTTTTTTTAATCTATGGGTCAATTTTGTAACTAGTTTTTCTTCCTCATACTAACTCCAAATCTGATGATTTTTTTCCTAAAATTTTCTAAAATCATTCTCTATCAATTTATTTTGTTGGTTTTGTCAATATATACATATGAAAAGTTTGAGCAATTTAAAATTTGAATTTTAAAAAAATGCAACTTCAGACAAGATTTTGGTACCCCAAATGATTTCAGCTAAAAAAGTGATAAATACCAAAGTTGAATAACTCATCAAGATCTATAACTTTTGTATTGGTCATTTCTTCATACGACAAAGTGGTAATGACATTGTTCATAAATGTGACACATCTTTCGTAAGGTTTTATAAACTATATGAGACATGTGTAAGATTAGTGAACAATGTGTGCTAAGACTTTATCAAATGAAGAAATGACCAAAATAAAAGTTATAGATGTTCATGAGTTGAACAACTTTGGTATTCATCACTTTTTATGTTGAAATCAATTTGGGTCTCAAATTTTGGTTTGAACTTGTCGTTTTTCAAAATTTCAAATTTGAAAGGTTCAAATTTTGTCAAATGACAAGATGACTAAAATAAAAGTTGTATATATTAATGAGTTGAACAACTTTGGTATTCATCACTTTTTATGTTGAAATCATTTTGGGTCTTAAAGTTTGGTTCGAACTTGTTATTTTTAAAAATTTTAAATTTGAAAGGTTCAAATTTTGTCACATGACAAGATGACCAAAATAAAAGTTGTAGATCTTCATGAGTTGAACAACTTTTGTATTTATCACTTTTACATCTGAAATCATTTAGGGTTTTAAAATTTGGTTTGAACTTATTAAATTTCAAATTTCAAATTTTAAAATATGTAAAACATTATCACATCCAAGTTTGATCAAACTTAAATGCTGAAGCATGATTTTAGAAATTTTTAGGAAAAAAACCATCACATTTGAAGTTATTATGAGGAAGAACAACTAGTTACAAAGTTTACCCACAGATTAAAAAGAGAAATCACACTGTTCGATCCTTACATGATTAAACAGTGTGATTTTTTTTAATCTATGGATCAATTTTGTAACTAGTTTTTCTTCCTCATACTAACTCCAAATCTGATGATTCTTTTTCCTAAAATTTTTTAAAATCATTCTCTATCAATTTATTTTGTTGGTTTTGTCAATATATACATATGAAAAGTTTGAGCAATTTAAATTTTGAATTTTAAAAAAATACAACTTCAGATAAGATTTTGGTACCCCAAATGATTTCAGCTGAAAAAGTGATAAATACCAAAGTTGAATAACTCATCAAGATCTACAACTTTTGTATTGGTCATTTCTTCATATGACAAAGTGGTAATAACATTGTTCATAAATGTGACACATCTCTCGTAAGATTTTATAAACTATATGAGACATGTGTAAGATTAGTGAACAATGTGTGCTAAGAATTTATTAAATGAAGAAATGACTAAAATAAAAGTTGTAGATATTCATGAGGTGAACAACTTTGGTACCATCACTTTTTATGTTGAAATCAATTTGGGTCTCAAATTTTGGTTCGAACTTGTCGTTTTTCAAAATTTTAAATTTGAAAGGTTCAAATTTTATCAAATGACAAGATGACTAAAATAAAAGTTGTAGATATTAATGAGTTGAACAACTTTGGTATTCATCACTTTTTATGTTAAAATCATTTTGAGTCTCAAATTTTGGTTCGAACTTGTCATTTTTTTTCCCAGCAAAACAGGCTCCACGTGGCTCTTCGCCGTTAGATCAAAACGGATGGTCGAGATGCACTAGGCTCAAAATAAAAATCGAGGAAGCCTAACTCTTGCATCTCATTTCTCCCGTCTCTCCTCTCTCTCGCCTGCAGCCGCCGCCCTCCCATGGCATCTTCTCCCCCCTCACTCTTGTAGCAGCCGAGCGCGGCCCTGCCTCCCTTCCGGCTGGCGCACGCGGACCCGCCACCTTCAGCCCGGCGCAGAGCAGCTCCGGCCCCTCCTCAGGGAGGCGTGCGTGGCCTGTCCGCACCCATCTCACCCCGAGAGGCAAAGATCCCAGCCGCCGTCCTGTACGGCCGCAGGAGCAGCGGCGCCCTACCGCTCGACCTCACGGAGCAGCGAGGGCGCGAGATCCGATGGCAGTGGCAAGTTCTGTGGAGGACGCCGCGGGATCTAGCGGCCTCGGCCAGCTCTGTCGAGGAGGGCGCAGGTTCCGGTCAACACGTCGGACCCGTCCGTGGGGCGCGTCTACTTCGGCGACGGCGCGATGTATGTGGATCTGGACCTGCCAGGCCACTCGTTCCAGGATCAGGAGATACGGCAGCAGATCTTCGGCTCCAACGACGCGTCCGCCCCGCCCCAGATGGACGGCTTTGTGCAGCAGCCAGCAGGCGTGGTCCATCGGCGGCGGCAACATGACCGACGCCGTCATGCACGGCTTGAGCCCCGACAGCGTTGCCATCCACCGCGAGCTCGTCTCCAAGTGCGCCGTCTGCGGCCGATGGTTCGCCGTCTACCGTGAGCTCGTCTCCCAGTTCTACCGTGATCTACACTGTGTAAGTTTATCCCCTACCCATCCCATAAGCCTGTGAAAAGTTGACTACTCAATGCATTTAAAAATATGCAGAATTCATTGTTGTACCTTTTTCTTTGATTCACTGATAGATTTACATGTACCTGTGATGTGTGGCTTTCAAATCTGAATATTAAATTATTTCCAATCAACATATGTTCATGGTTGGTGCGTAAACTAGTTGGAACTAAGTGCGTTATGTGCTGTAGGAAGTTTTTTTTTCCTTTCTTTTTACACCGAGGCTATAAAGTTTTGATTTGCTTTGAACTTTGCCACCGGCACTAAATACAGAGATACAGTACACTGCAATTACTGATTTGTTTTTGTGCCACAAACTTGTTAGCAATATCATATTTAATAGTCAAATGGTTACTGTACCCTGAACACTACAAGTATGTTGTATTTTACACAGGGTTTTGAAAGACAAAATGCTAAGTCATTAGTCAAAGCTTCAGTGTTGGTGCTTGCAAATAAGCAGGACACTCACGGTGCTCGACAACCTACAGCAATAACCAAGGTACCCATTCATCAATAATCATTCTCCTAGTGGTGTTTTCAGTTCATGTTTTGCATGTACCAGAGTACAGGGTCTTGCTTATGTCTCTCTCGATAGATATTAAATATAGTAAGGCTGAAACAGCAACATATTTGTACCCAGTATTCAATAGGGTATAAATCATAGTGTTGAGGGAATGATTAGCTACTGTTTTTTTACAACATTTCAGCGTCGTCTTCATTCTTGTCCTCTCTTTTTATGCTGCAGAGTTGAAATGTCTAACTAGCAGTAGCACTTGTTTATTAGTAGCAGCATGTGTGCTAGTGTATCAACATGAAATGTCTAACTAGCAGCAGGACAGTGTATGAGTGTCCAGTTAACTGAATGTACTTTCAGTTCAGGTTTAGTTAACTGAATCTATCTTCAGTTCAGGTTTAGCAGCAGCTCATCTCGCTCTGTTCTATTTTCTTTGTTGCACATGGCTTGGGAAGTAGCAGCATATCATCTTGTTGTGTTTGGTTTCATGGTGTTGGCTTGATTTAGTTCAGTAGCAGCTCAATGAAGTTATATGCATAGCTACTAAATTCATATGCCTAGTTGCTAAATAATTTATGGTTGAAAATTCATATGCCTCGCTGTTAAATAATTTATATGGTGGGATTCCACGTGATGTGATACGCCTGTATAGTGGGGAACAATGAAGTTTAGAAACATAGTGTCAATTGCACATATATATCATATCAGAGTGCGCCATCTAGATGAGCTGTGCATTGCATAAGCATGCATGTTGTTGCACCTACTAATCATCCTTAAATTAAATTATTGAGCATGAGTATATATGTTGATTCTAAAAATATTTTCCGATATGAAAATTCAGTTCTGAAAGTAATTTATGGCTGACCAGTGCACATTCCATTGCTGATTTACTAAGTCCAGTTTTCTTTATCCAGTCTAGCATCATAAGTTAATTGTTTTTGTACTACTCTGTAACTATCTCTTAGTGGGGAAAAGAAATATTGCTTTTGTATGTGATATTAAGAATTACTAAGTGAATAGCTATTAGCAACTATGCGATGCTATCTCATTTTCCATGAACAAGTCTTTTATATATTGATGTCAGAAGATGTATCTAATCATACTAGACAATTATTAGTCAATACTGCTAAACATTTCAGGAGGCTTGTCTTTTTGTTTTCCTTTTCTGATTCTGATTTTTTTTCTGGTTTTACTTTATGTTAGGCACCATGTATGAGGAGCCACAAGCTGGGGGGACAAGATCGCGACACTTTAGTAGCTAGTCTCGCCATATGGCAAGGTAAGGACTAGCAGCTATTTGCTTTGGGTGCTGATTATTATCTGTCATTACAAGAAGTACATTCCATCGCTGAAAACTGAAATCTGGCGTAGTATACTTTTCTGAAAGCATGTGTAGTAGTACTGTATGCTTTGGTTCAGATCTCAATAGCCCAAGTATAGATATTTTGACCAGACATGCACTAGTGTAAACAAAAGTGATTCCTAGTGATTCCTATTACATAATGCCACAAAACTTTAGATTTCAAACTCTTATTATTTGTTCTGAACATGAATCATTTTCAGGGGGCAAACAATCTATATCTTTTCATTTGTCAGCATATTTTAATTTATAGCTACAGGTGTATATATGTTTTCACTACTAGGAACTTCTATGTTTGCTAATTATTGTTCTTTATCCAATAATTAAATACTATACGTAATTCTCATGTCTCACTATTCCATGGCCCAACAGTAGACATCAGACATGTTGATTTGTAGGAAAGTTTGTATCCAAAATATTTGACAATGTTAAGTACAAATCCTCAAGGTGAGGGCTTTCATATGTAATGATTCTATCTCTGTTGAAATTGGTTTTCCCTGTAGCTGTCCTTGCATGATTGTTCTTAACAATTATTTGTCTCCATGGAGATTTCTTAGCAGTAGCAATATCTGTATGTGTAGTTGTGACTGCATCAAATGTACTGAATTTTCAGTATTGGCTAGAGCAAATGTTTGAACTTTATTATTCTAGTTGTATTTACTTGCTGTGATTTTGTGAAACCAGTGTCAAAATGTTTAGTGTGAATTGGTGTACTTCCTGGAAATGCTTAAATATATGTCAGAGTTGAGAAAAGATTGTTGTTACTTGATTTGAATTATATATATATATATATATATGGTCAGATTTGAATTTGAATTATTTATTTTTTTTGCTGGAAAATCCACTGTAGGGGCGGTTCTTGATTGAACCGCCCTTATAAATACACACAGCAAGGGCGGCTGGTGATACAACCGCCCTTACAGAAGTTCACTACAGGGGTGGCTGATATTACCAGCCACCCCTACAGAGGGTAGGGGCGGCTAAAAACACCAGCCGCCCCTACAGAGGGCACTGCAGGGGCGGCTGAAAACCGCCCCTACAGCGGCACCCTCTGTAGGAACACCCTGGGAAGGGCGGCTGGCGCAGCCGCCCCTATAGTTAAATTCTGTAGTAGTGATTTCGTCCTCCCGGGCATTAATAGACTTTGCATTTGATTTTTCTGTGTTTACGTGTGCTCTTTGTTAGTAATCCTCGCGCATGTGTTAGTTAGCAGTGCATGTTTCTATTCTTAGTTTGCATGCGCACGAGCTCCGACTTGTGGTGACCGTGCATGCGCGTAGGAGGGCACGGCGAGAATAGCTCGCGCATGACCCTGGAGTGATCTGCTCTTTGTAATTCTGAGAATAAAAGGTGAAGACGAAAATAGCAAACGCTGCTCAGTTGTTCGCAGCACCAAAACCAGTGTGTTTTCCAAGTGTCCCGCGTGTGTCTGTGCTGTGTGAGTTCGTTTTTCACCGAGCTCTTGTCCTCGCCGCCGGCGTACATCGCCGTGGTCGAGGTCTAGCACCCTTTTCCCTTGTTATTTATCAGTGTTTGGGCTGAAAATTCTATAATAATTGGCTTTGTGCCCTTTTCCCTTCGTTATCCCGCAGCGATAATTGGCTTAATGCGATTATGCAATAATCAATGCACTTAGACTCAGACAGACACGCCATAAATATCATTTTCCTGTGAGCAGTGTTCGGCCACTGTTTATTTTCGTCACATTCTGATAGTCAAAGTTGTTTGCTACGGTGGGTTCAGAGAGGGGTACTATTTCTTATTTGATAATTGCGTGAGTTTGAACAAGTTTGTTGCCGAGAGTTTCACCTATATGCGTACACATTCAATAAAATATTCAGGCATTGGAGGTACACTTTGTGCTTGCCGTGAGTTTGGTTCAGTCAGGTGTTAAAAGACAATCTTGAGGCTGGTGCTGAGTTAATAAATTGTTTCAGCTACCTATTCATACAAATTCAGGAAAATTAGTACTCTGATTGTTTCGCGTCGTGAAGATCGGGAAATTTATCTGGCCATTGTTGCCGTGTCCTCGTCACATGTACATGATAGCAGCTGCTCCCACTGCTGGAGGTGTGACAGAAACCTTCCTTGAGTTGCAGCGCCAAATGGTTGGGATTGAATCACAACTCATTCAGATGCAGAGGGAGCAGACCAAGAGGTTTGAGACTCAGCAATGCCGAGCAGAGAGGCACGAGGGTTCTCTAGCTGCACTGATCAGAGGGCATAATACAATCCTTGAGCAGATCAGAGAGGACATGGCGCAAAATGTCTACCAGGTACCTCTATCAGCTGACGGGGTTGCTTGCTTCCCCTCAGCTCAAGTCATCTGTTACGTGCCCGCTTGCTGCTCAGCCATTTCCCTAGATTGGCCATGGACAAAGTTCACGGGCTCAAATCCCCCTAGTTCTTACCTTCTCATAGGGGACGCAGACACCACAAGCCACAGTGCCAGCCAATATACCTTTGGAGGCATCTCTCCCTTGATCAGTAGTGGTTTGCAGTTCAACTCCCTTGGTGCATTCTTTGCTACTCACCACCGTCGGTCCCTCAGCCGCAGAGTGCCACTTGTTAGTGAGACACTTAAGATCCCGGTGACTCAGGGCATGGACATCAGCACAACTAAGGGCTTGTTTAGTTCGTGACCAAAACGTGCCATGCCACAAGTTAGTCATGTCATAATTTTTCTAGCAGTTGCTGCCACAACTACGGCGTGCCACACTTTCTTAGCAACCTGTCCCACACGTCATAGATCTATTTTCTTGCCAAACTTTGCCACAAGTGTGGCTTCAATTTTGCTCGCCAAACTTTCTCTGGCAGACACAGTTTGCCGAAGGTTAGACGTGACCAGTTTTGATCACCAACAAACAGACCCTTAAGGCTCTGAGTATTATTCGCGAGTCCACCAAAGTCACCACAGAGCCAGCCAATCAGGAGAAGGCCGACACTCCTATCGACAATGCACTTGAACAAATCAGCTCAGAATAGGACAGAGTTAGATGCCTCTAAGTTCATCATCACCCCAGAGTTGACACGCCGGCTTGACCACCTTCTCAAACCTCTGATGCTTAGACTTAGATGGAGAGGAGTGAGATTTAGGGGAGCTTCAGACGAAGAGTAGCTTAATAAAACTTGGTTTTAATTGCATTACACTTTGTTTGGTAATTTTGTGTATTTTTTTAACTATTTTTGTGTAATTGGTTGTGCTACTCTTTAAGTTTAAGCTCACCTTTGTGTTTTTTTACGTTATGCACAGTACAACACTAGTACACTCACCTCTATAAACGACACACGCAAATACTATCCCTACGAGCATCTTCGAAGACTAACAAGTGTTGTTTCTTAGGCCTTCCACAATGTGGTGGTGGTGCCTAAATAAAATTTGACTGTACACCTGAAAATAGGCACCACTACTGTTTGAGCTACAGTGTGCGGGCATTGCTGCTGGGCCCCATGACACAGCTGAAAAAGATAAACAACAAGCAGTATATTGAATGGAGGAGAGAGTAAAGGACTATGCGGCTTCACTTTTCTTCTTTGTTTAATAACTGGGCACCGGTTCCTCTACTTGATTCGCTCCCAGTTTTTTGAGTTCTGGCACCGATGGCTGTAGTGTGAGGAGTGATGCTAAAACACTCTCTCTCATCTTCTAGTACCACTCTGGAACAACGCTGTGGAGGGCCTTATCACTCTTTTGTATCTCTTGTCACTAGCACTTGTTTCAAGGGCTATCTCTAAAATCTTAAGTGAAAGTGATTTATTAGCGAGCACGTTTATAACTCACTCGCTTC
Organism: Miscanthus floridulus; assembly: GCF_019320115.1. NCBI lineage: Eukaryota > Viridiplantae > Streptophyta > Magnoliopsida > Poales > Poaceae > Miscanthus > Miscanthus floridulus. Next base: position 26,968,662 of record NC_089582.1, on the reverse strand, counting down.
TTCTACTGGAAGCTACATCTTACTTTTATTTTCCTTTTAGTGAGACCATCGGGCCGGCCCGTGGGCTCAAATTGTGGCCGAGCACGGCCCAACTATTGCTCCAAGTCAAAACTTGTGCCCTGTACCCACCCGACGTGTCGGTCGGTTCAGATCAGGCAACCCAAGCTCCTTGGTAATCTCCGGTCTTATTTTCTTTTTAGTCGGGCCAGTCCGTTGGCAGCAGGCTGAAATTGTGGTCTGAGCACGACCCAACTTTCTCTAGGTCGAAAATTATGGCCCGCGCCCACCCGATGTGTCGATCGGGTCAGGCGGCCAAACTGCGCAGGCTCCTTCGACTCCCTCCGGTCTTTTAGACGCTTAAATCAAATTTTCAAAAATGTGATTGTTTTGGAAGCTATCAGTAATTGAGTTTTAAAATACCACGGTTACTTGTGAAGATATGCCTCAAGTCCTTTGTTTAGAACATTGTTTTGGAGTTTTTGTTCTGCTTAAATTGTAACGGGTTTGAGCTGCCGTGCAGAACAGCTGACACGAGGGAAAAACTGCTGCATGACGGAAAAACAAGCCACCCTTGAAAATCAATACCAATTCAGCCCATTTTGGCCCCAAGGCTGGAGAGTGTTTGGGCCGAGCCCACATTTGTACCACGTCGAGTGTTTCATGTGGGCCACCATGGCTCTTGAATTATCCTTTTTCTTTTTCTTTTCTGTTTATTTTTGTCTCCCTGTTTTAAAATTTTATTTTATATTTTACTCATTTTCTTTTTCTCGTCATTACTACTGTCCCAAGTGTCCCCTCATGCTCTAATTTCACGTGAGTTCCCTAGGGTTTTGTGATTGTTTTGCACAGCATTTACCACTTATTCAGTGTGTTGCCGTACATCATTTTTTTCACTGTGGAACACTAGCCTTGTGCAGGCCGAACTTTTTTATTTTTAATGTAGAACACTTTAGCATGAATTCGGAATGCTAGCAAAAAAGTTCCTAATTCCCATGAGTTTTTCTTTATCATTTTTTAAATATTTAACATTTTGTCAAGGAAGTGGAGCATATTTTATCTTAACTGATGAGGACATGACACCGATGGATATATGCCTACGAAAGTTCAAGATAAGGTGAGCTCATTTCTATCTTTGCACAACGACATAAAAAAGAATCTGTTGCTATCTAATATTGTTGTTTTCAATGTACTTAGGAACAGTGATGATGATGATGATGTCGACTTTGGAAAGACATTTCCTATGGCCTCTACAATAGATGAGACATGGATATAACATGCACAAGACCGATTTTGGATTGTAAGTTCATCGAAGGCCAACTTTCAATTCATCGAAGGCCCGAAACCTCTTTATATTTGTAGAGGTTTTTTACACGGAACTTGCCTCGTTAAAAACCTCACCTCCGCTAGAAGCCCCCTTTGTGAGGAAAAGAGTGCAAGCCCTTTTACGTGAAATGTAAATAGAAAGAAATGCGAAACTAGATAATTGGCGACCTTTGCTTATAGTTTCGCGGAGGCCACCTTTTTACATTTTAGATGTAAAACCTACGCAAATTGTCGATGTTCCAAGTGTGGGTTGTTGTCTTGCCTTCGCCGTCGACCAGGTGAAACGACCCGGGCCTCCTGGCAACCTTCGCCATGTAAGGTCCTTCCCACTTTGGCTGGAGCTTTCCGATGTTTTCAGCGTTAGGTCTTCTCCTGAGTACCAGGTCTCCGTCTTGTATGCTTTTCCTAACTATTTTGTTGTCTCTCCATTTTTGGTTTGTTCTTGGTATTTTGCAATATTTTCGATGGCTTCCAATCTTGTGCCTTCGATTGTCTCTTTGGAGTATTCTTCATCTTCGGCCATTGCTTGTTTTATCACGCGGAGGCACTGATGTGTGGCTTCTTCAGGTAACATAGCTTCTTCTCCATATAGGAGCCTGAACGACGTGAATCCTGTTGTTCTGGAAGCGGTAGTGTTATGGGACTATACTACATTCGGTAGCTCCTCTGCCCATTTGCCTTTGCGAAGGTTGAATAGAGTCTTCGCTGTTGTTGAGAATATTATTCTGTTAGCTCATTCCACTACTCCGTTGGATTCAGGGTGGTAGACTGAGGCGAAGGCAACCTTGGTCCCTATATTTTTGTAGAATTCTTTGAAGTTATCTGAGTCGAATTGTTTCCCATTGTCAACTGTTAGGGTTCTTGGTACTGCGAATCTACAAATTATATTCTGCTAGAAGAACTTCTTTACTGTCTTCGATGTGATTTTAGCGAGTGGCTTGGCCTCGATCCACCTTGTAAAGTATTCTATGGCTACTACTACAAATTTGTTCTCCCCTTGTGATGGTGGCAGCGGTCCAATAGGTCCATGCCCCATCTCTGCAGAGGCTAGGTGGGAGGGATTATCTGTGTTGGTGCCGAAGGCTTTGATTGATGGGGTGATGTACTTTGGCATGCTTGGCATGTCTTGATGATTTGTTCTACATCTTTGATGTGCGTAGGCTAGTAGAATCCTTGCCTGATGGCCTTCGTAGATAGTGCCCTTGGGCCAATGTGTGAGCCACATATCCCTAAGTGAATTTCTTGTAGGAGATCTCTGCCTTTGGTTTGGGTTATGCATTTTAGCAGTGGTTGGACAACCCCTTTTTGTACATCGTTCCATCTATCAGTACATAGCTTCTTGCTCTTGCTATCATTCTTGTTGTGGCTGCCTCATCTTCTGCGTGATACACATTGGTAAGTCAATCAATGATGAGCTGCCTCCAGTCCTCTAACTCGGTGACTAAGACTGTTTTGAATGCCTTCGGTGTTATCTGTGTTGCCGGTGCTCTTAGTACTTGGTAAAAGGCTCCATCTGGAATGGGCTGATTGTTTAGTGCTACCTTCGCCAACTCGTCTACCTCTGTATTCTCTTCCCTTGGTATGAATTGTAGAGTGAATCCCTGGAACCTCCGCTCGAGTGCTCTTACTGTATTTAGGTATTTAACGAGCTCCGGCTCTCTTGCTGTGTACTCTTTTTTAACTTGTCCTGCTACAACCTGTGAATCTGTTTTTGCGAGTAGCGTTCTTGCTCCAAGCACTTTTGCTTTGTTGAGGCCTAGTATCAAGCCTTCGTACTCTGCTATGTTGTTTGTTGCTTTGAACTCTAACCTTGCTGTGTACTTTGTGCGGAGGCCGGAGAGTGATATCAAAACGACGGAGGCTCCGGTGCCTAAGTGCCCCCAAGCTCCATCAGTGTAAAGTGTCCAGGCTTGGGGTTGAGGCTGCGGATCCTGCTGTGCCGAAGGTGTCCAATCTGCCATAAAATCTGCTAGTGCTTGCGATTTGATTGTTGTTCTTGATACATAGTTGAGCTCGTACTGTGATAACTCTGTTGCCCATTTCCCAATTCTTCCGGAGACTTCTTTGTTGGCAAGAATGTCCCCTAGTGGTTGCGAAGATGGTACTGTGATTTCATGTGCCTAGAAATAGTGTTTCAGCTTTTTTGAGGAAATCAACACCGCGTATGCTATTTTTTCTATTTCTATGTAGTTCAACCTCGCTCCAGACAAGGCTTCTGAGATGTAGTAAACTGGCTGCTGGATGACCTTCGATCCTTCATTTCTTTCTTGGACAAGTACCCCACTGACTATATTGTCGGAGGCTACAACATATAACAGTAGTGGGTCCTCCGGTTCTAGTACTGTTACTAGCAGTTTAGTGGCCAAATAATTTTTAAGCTACTGAAGTGCCTTTGACAGTTCTGGTCCCCAATCCACTTTGTCTTCCCCCCTCAGTGCTCTGAAGAACGGTAAGCTTCGCTCTGCTGACTTTGAGATGAATCTGTTCAGTGCTGCTATTGTCCCTGTAAGTTTTTGGACTTCCTTTTTGGTTGATGGTTCTACCATGGATACTATAGACATTGTTTTGTCTGGGTTAGCTCTTATGCCTTTGGGTCCTATGATGTACCCGAGCATCTTCCCTCTGCTTATGCCGAAGACACACTTTTCTGGTGCTTCTCTGAGATTGGCGAAGGTTTCCCTCAAATCTGCAATGTGGTCTATTCATTCTTGCTCATTACCACGATGTCATCAACATAAGCTATGATGTTTTTCTATAGCTGTGGACCGAGGACCGCCTTCATCATTCTAGTGAAGGTTGAGCCAGCGTTTTCAGTCCTTCGGGTATTCTTGTGTAACAGTAGGTTCCAAAGGGTGTGGTGAAACCTGTCTTGTCTTCGTCCTCCTTTTTGAGCCATATCTGATGGTATCCGAAGAAGTAGTCCAGAAGTGAGAAGTGTTTGCACGCTGCTGCTTTGTCGACCGAGGTGTCTATTCTTGGTAGAGGGAATGGATCTTTCTTGCAGGCTTTGTTCAGATCTATGAAGTCTATACACATTCTCATCTTCCCATTTTTCTTGGGTAACAAGACCACGTTTGCCGACCATTCTGAATTCTTGACCTCTCTTATTACATTTGCATCCAATAATCTCTGTACTTTGGCTTTTGTGGCCAAAATTCTATCCTCCGACATCTTCCTTTGTCACTGCTTTTTGGGTTTTATGTTAGGGTTGACATCAAGGGAGCGCTGTGTAATGTCTCTACTGACACCTTTCAAGTCAGAGGCTGACCAAGCGAAGACGTCTTTGTTCTTAGCCAGGGTTTCTACTAGATCTGCTTCTTCTTTTGACAAGTTGCCCCCGATGATGACTTTTCTGTCTGGGATGACATCTTCTAGTTCTACCGACTTTGTTTCTACTTGGTATTTAAGGTCTGTTTTGCCTTTTGGCATGTCCAGAGGCTCTGTTGAATTGGATTTTGCTATGTCCAGAGGCGCTGAGATTTGTAGATTGCTATTTCTATGTTCCTTGCTTCTTTTTGACTACCTCGCACCGTGATGATCCTGTGCAGGGCTGGCATCTTCAAAAACAGATAACCCATATGAATGGCTACGTTGAATTTGTTGGCGAACCCTCTTCCGAAGATGGCATTGTAGGGGTAGTAGAGGTCTACTACGTCGAAGGTTATATACTCTGTTCTTGCATTTTCTTGACCTCCGAAAGAGACTGGCAGGGATATTTTCTCTAGTGCATCGATTCTTCTTCCACCGAATCCTATCAGCGGTGAGTCTGAAGGCTGCAGTTGATTCCTGGACAGCTTCATTTGGTCGAAGGCATTGACGAAGATGATATCTGCGGAGCCTCCGGAATCTATGAGAACTCTGTTGATTTCCCATCCTACAATGTTAGCTTTGATCACCATGGCGTCTGTGTGGGGGTAACTTTCTAGCTGTAGTTCCTGTTCTAAAAAAGTGATTGGTGTCTTCGACCAGTCTGTGTGATGTACGGGGCCTTGGACTGCTTGTTGTTGACAAGTCTGAGGTGGTCTTTTTTCTACCTTTTTGACTGGAATTCCATTGAAGAGCCTCTAGCTATGAGCAGTATCATGCCGATGGTGGGTAAAGGCGTGTGCGGGTTTAGTTGGTTTTCTGGGTCGGGCTCATTTTTGGGTGCTATTGTTTGTACTGGGGAGGCAGAGGCAATGCCTCTAGTTGTCCACCATGCACTTGTGGTGGCTGAGTGGTTTCAATAAAGGTTATGTGCGGAGGCCTAGGATTTATGTTGGTGAGGTTCGCTTCTGCCCTTTGGCTAGTATTTTGCCCTTGCTGCTGGGTCCCTGGTCACCATGTAGGTAGAAAGTTTGGGTAATATGCGGCAGCTAGGGTGGATGGGTGGATTTGAGTGGAGTTTATGCTTGGGTATACTGGGCAATACTGCTGATGGTGGGGTGCAGCGAAGGTATGGCTCACTTCCCTTATGGGTTGCTGCGGCGGAGGCTGTGCATTTGTTCTGGTTTTGATCCTTTCTTGATTCTCTTTGGCATCTGGGCAATCCCTGGTGATGTGCCATTTGTTTTCTCCGTGAAAGAAGCAATATTGTCTTCGCTATTTTTGGTTTTGGTTCTCGCTCCAATTTCTGCCTTGACCGTTTGCTCTGCCTTTGGCTTGCTTCTAGTGCGGGTTACTTGAGCCTGTCTTCGCTGGTTGCTACCCTTGATGGCTGCTTCCTTGCTGCTCTACGTTGAAGACCTGCTGACTTTGTCCTTGTTGCATCTGAGACTGGCCTTGACTTCAGTTACTTTTTTGGGTGTTTCCACCGCTGCCTTGGAACTATTTGTTCTAGTTTTGTTCTTCTATTCTTCTGCTGAGGTCATTGTCAGATCTGCAGTACTTCTCAAATTCTCTATAGAGGTCTTCGATGGTCCTTGGTTTTTCTCTTCCTAGGTGGGCTGTGAAGGGCCCTATGCGAAGGCCCTTGATTGATGCCTCAATTGCGACATCTTCCAGGACATTTGGCGCCTTTGCCTTCATTTGTACAAACTTCTGGAAATAGTCTTTCAGTGCTTCTCCTTGGTTTTGCTTGCATTGGAACAGATCCATCGAAGTTAAAGATTCGCTTGTGAATCCTTTGAAATTTGCTAGGATTTTGTTGTGGAGGTCCTCCCATGAGTACACGGAGCTTGGCTTTAGCATCGAGTACTAGGCTAGTGCGTCGCCTTCGGTTGCAATGACAAAAGACTTGGCAAGGACCGTGACATTTCCACCAGCGGAGGCCACGGTCGCCTCAAGGCTCATGATGAACTATCGTGGATCTGACCTCCCATTGAATTTTGGGAGAGTGATGGGTTTATAAGTGGTGGGCCAAGGTAAGTTTTGGATGCCTTTGGATAGGGGCGACTTGGGGTCGGTGGTTCTGTGCACTTGTGGTGAAGTGTAAGGCATGCCAAAGGCTGGTTGAGCTGTAGTGCGTGGTGGGGGGGGTGGGTTGGCTTTGGTTCGCTGAGTGAAGCTGATTAGATGTGTTGAAGCTAGGTTGCGAAGGCTGCATACTTTGTATCTCTGCCTGTAGGACGGCTAGCTGTTGCCTGATTTCTGCTACCTGAGCTGATGCTTGGATTGCTTGCTGACTTGCAGTGAAGGCCGCTGCGACCCTGTCTCTTTCTTGCTGCATGGTTTGAAGCTGACCTTGCAACTGTTGAAGCTCTTGCTTTGGAGTTGGGTCTAGGGCCTGTTGGTCGTCGAAAGCCAGAGGCTGGTCTTCGACAATTGGCTCTTCTGTGGCTTGGTCTTCTGCGGCAGTGGCGTAGGTGCTACTGGCGCTGCGCCTTGGTCTTCCCCTTGGTGCGGGGTCCCTCGATGCCGTTGCGGAGGCTGCTCTCTTCCTTGCCATTGTGAGTTTTGCTTGGCCAACACGCGGTGGGCGCCAATGTTGGAAAACTGGGGTTTCCAACAAGTAATACATGGAAGACCTTCGCCCAGGCGGGTGCCCCGGGTGAAGGTATGAGAAGAGGAAAGTGGGCCCAAGCTTAGTTAGGGTTCTATAAATGTACTCACCAAAAACCAACCCCTTTACATAGGACACCTTCCCCTTTTTATAGGGTTCCACTTGCCAATTTCGTACATTACAATCTTGCCCTCTAACCACTCAGGCATATTCCCGAGATATTCCTACACTAGTTCTAACCCTCTGGGTGCTCTCTGACTTTGTCCTCCTACACCGCCTGTATTCCTCGGGCCCGGATTTCAGGCCCACCAAGGGCCCATTTCTAGTTTTTGGGCCGTACTGTCTCTGTTGTCTTCCGCACAACCCGGTTCTTTGCTCAGGGCGCATGTGTCTCCGCCCTTCGCTTCGGAGCCTCCGCCTTTGACTTCCCGCCGCTCCTAGGCGGTCTCATGGGCAGGCCTTCGCCCGTCCCGTCGGTTGCAGGCGGAGGCCTCGCCGTGCCCGGCGAAGGCTCTGCGGGATCACCTTTCGGGTCCCCCGCGTGGACCTCCGCCTTCGCCTCCTAGGTCTCCGCGCCGTCTTGGCCTTCGAGCGAAGGCTCTCCACCGGGTGCTCCTGCAAAACATCCAAAGACGACCCGAGGTTGTTGAGCGATGTTAGCCTTAGCCCCCGCGAATCCATGTTCTAGTGTCCCAACATTGGGGTTTGCGGAGATGCTGCTGCTGAATTGGCCTTCCTCCAGATTTTACAAAGAGCGATGATAGGCTGTTCACAGATGGAGGATTGGAGATAAATAAAGTTATATATATATAAAGTATGTAATTGGATGTGAATACTCTTAGAATGGAAGCAATTAAAGGCTAAATTAAAATTCATATAGCAACTGAGAACATAGGTACTTTGAGTTACGATAATTTCTATTCTAATTTATGAGATTACAGTAACTCCTTACTAAGTGATTTACTATAATATTATGGTAAATATCACCGTGAGTTGTAGTAACACGAGTATCGTAAATGCATATTCATGTTATCATAAATTGGTACAAACAATATCGTAAATCAAGGTGGCTATAGAATAAGTTATTCTATGGCCAGTTGCAGAATAGCCTATATATATATATGGATATGGAAATTATTTCCTACTCCCAGAGAGTAGTTACTCCCATATGTATATCTCTAGATTTAGGGCGTATATGGCCCGGCGAAGTGTATGTAGATGGAGTATATCATCATACTAGACCATTTAGGGTACTATGTATGACAAGTATGTATGTATACTTAGAGTATATGGTTATATTATTTTATATGCTACTATCATAGTATTATATAATATATTAAAAAATATGTGCTCTTTTGAATTTTTTTCACATAGTAAAGATCTGGAGTATCTTAATATTAGTATGTCAACATACTCAAACTGATAAATGAGTATGTACACATACACAATGTGATTTATTGATTATGGGAATAACTACTCCCGAGAGTATATAAAATGCACCCTCTATATAGGGAGTAGGTGTGTATCTGTATCCCGATGAAAGGTATAAAAAAAATCTTCAGTCCCGTCGGGTGGGGAATGAGGAGAGACGGAAAGAGGGGGCGGGGAATGGGGAGAGAGACGTAAAGAGAGGGACAACATTTTATAAAACAAAAAAGCTGTAGGATTTGATAATGGGCTTCGGCATCTTCATAGGCGGGTCTCACGTTCAGGGACGGATATTAGGAAATCCGCTTGTATTAATGGTTTTTAGGAGATGAGACTGCTTCCTTGCATAGATTGAGACGAAATCCGCTTCTGCTAATGGATTTTAGGAGATGATACTGCTTCCTTGCATAGATTGATTGTATCTGAAAATGGTTGAGCATTTTTAAAGACAAAAATTATTTTTGTTCGTCAGAATAAATAAAAGGCTCTGTCTTCTAAATCATTCGTAGGGGAGTACATCTGTTACTAATATTTAGGCCGTGTTTAGTTCACGCACCGAATCGGCGCCGCCGAAATTTTGGTGCACTGTAGGTACAGTATCGTTTTGTTTTTATTTAGTAATAATTGTCAAATCGTTGACTAATTAGGCTCAAAACGTTTGTCTCGCAAAGTACAACCAAACTGTGCAATTAGTTTTTAATTTCGTCAATATTTAGTACTTCATGCATGTACCGCAAGTTTGATGTGATAAGGAATCTTCTTTTTGCATAGTGTTAAATTCTGAATTGGGAGGAACTAAACGTGGCCTTAGCCTGAAAATTGACGCTCGCCTCGGATAACCTCAACGCGGGTCTCTAGATTGGTGTAGATGCTCTCGAGATTCGGTTTCACGTGACAGAGCCTCATCAACGAGGCGCCGCACATGGCGTTTGGCACAGAGCTCGAGGCACCTTCCCCAGTCGCGGCCGCCATGCGGGGACGAACACTCCACGCCCACGCGGTCTTTGTCTTGCGAAGTTCGCCCCCATTTCTTGGTTAGTCTCTCGGTGGCGGCGAACTCTGGGACTGATGAGACCTCCAGTACACTACTACTCCAGAGTCCAGACCAGCCGACCAGCAGCAATGCAGCATAAATCTCTCCCCAACCTCAACTCAACCAACAGTCGTGTGGCACACTGCGGCTCTGCTGAGCGCTTCTTCTCTCTTCTTGTTACATTACACGGCAAGCCAGCGAGCGAGAGAGAGAGAAAGCGTTATGGAGGGCGCGGCGCAAACCTTGCTGAGCAACGCCGGGCAGCTGCTGAGTTCAGAGTACCAGCAGCTCCGTGGCGTCGGTGGCGACGTCGCTGAGCTGCGGCACGAGCTGGACGCCATCAACGCCCTCCTCATCATGCAGTCCGAGGCAGAGGATGGGGCCGTGGACCGCTTCCTCCATGTGTGCATGAGGCAGCTGCGCGAGGTAGCCTACGACGCGGAGGACTGCATCGACCTCTACAGACTCCGCATCAGATCCAGGCCCAACGACGGAGTACGCGCCTGGCTGGGACGCCTTCTGGGGACGCTCCCGTCTCGCCGCCGCCTCGCCTGTGAGATCAGAGCCCTTCGCGCCCGCACCCTCGCCATCAGCGAGCGCCAGGCGCGGTTCGGCGTCAACCGTGACGCGCTGCGCCGCTCCCCTCCTCTGCTACCCGCCCCCATGACAGTGTCCGCTCCAGCTAACGACGCCGACCGCCGCCACCGACTGGTCGGCATCGCGGAGCAGGCTGATAAACTGGCTGCACGGCTGAAGGCGCCGGTTGGCGACGAGGGTGAACGCAAGGCCGTTTTCTCCATCGTGGGGTTCGGCGGCCTTGGCAAGACGACGCTGGCCATGGAGGTGTGCCGGCGGCTAGAAGCGGAGTTCCCGTGGCAGGGGATGGTGTCCGTGTCTCAGGCGTTCGAGCCGAGCAGGGACCTCAAGGTGTTGCTCACGAACCTTCTTCGGCAGGTCGTGAAGCCCGAAACAGCTGACGACAGGGGCATCAAGGAAGAGGCTGCCCTGGGTGCAATCGACCACCTGGATGACAACGGGCTAGCCAAAAGACTCGAGGAGCTTCTCGTGGACAAAAGGTACTACTGTGCTCCTCTGCCCCCAAATTATACGATGTTTTGGCTTTCCAGATACTCCCCAATTTTCAAATTATAAGTCACTTTGATATTTTTGGTTCATCCATTTTACTATGTATCTAGACATGTACCAAAAAAAATCAAAACGACTTATAATTTGAAACGGAGGAAACACGTAGTTTTTGTTATGTGCGTCTCTAAATTAAAGGAGCTTCCAATTTATACTATCTAATGATAAAAGTGACTTCCCACATACCATGGTAGTTCTAATGACACCATATTTACACTATCTATTGCTATTATAGTACAACACGCCTGTAATGATTGTCACTATCGGATCTATTCTGTTTTTCTAATTACCACAACTGACATTGTGAAAAGATTCAAAAGTTACACCTTAAACTTAATTCTAAATTTCCCGCTTCTATTATTATGAAAATTGTGAAAATAATATAAGGCAAGCCCCTAATCTTCATCCTAACTAACCATGCATCTATGCCACTATGAAAGTATAGGCTCATAAATTTGCATTTAAATCACCGGCGAACCATTGTTGTAAATAACCTATAGCAATGTCGTTACACTAGTAGAGAACAAACTTTTCGTTTGGATCAGTTTTTGGCTTTAGTCTCGGGAATATTTGGGCCTAGTCCCAGTACAAAGAGAGGATTAGTCCCGGTTGAGGCAACCAATCGGAACTAAAGTCACCTGCCCAGAGCCGTAGGTTTTTGCATGAGGAGCCCTCTAGTCCCGATTATAAAAATAACATAAAGTAATTGCCTAAGTTTGCATCTACCTACATCTATCATTTATAAAATACCAAAGTACTAATATATGTGCCTATACAATATCCACCTCTGACTTCTTAAATATAGAAACAAACTAACTTAAGTACTACAATCATGATGTCAGTCACCATTCGCACCAAGGTCCCATTTGGTGGAGCTCTGGCCGGCTTGGCTCTAGCTCCTCCTTGGGCCGTGTAGCAAAAAGTTATTTTATCTTTCTTATCAAAATAAACTAAAAACCGTATTTTTTGCTTCACCAGCTCTGGTTTCTCCACACACTATAGCAAGGAGTTGAAGTCGTGACAAACATGACCTTGTATACGTATTTGTATAAGAAACAATGGTCACATATCTATTTCTAGGTCAAGCATATTAGTTGAAACTAAGGTTTTAGCTAAGTATATGTCAAATACACATAGAGACGTGTGGCAATCACTACTATAGAAAACTTGCTAGAGGCGGGCGGAATCGATTAACGGAGACGGGCATTGCAACTGCTTGCAATCAAACGCCTCTGTTAATGCAGATTAACGAAGGCGGTTGCTTTGCCCACCTTAGGTGGAATCAATTAACGGACCTCCATTAATATTCTCCAGAAAATCCAAAAAACTTGCAACTTTGGAGAGTTAAACCCACAACTTATGCTCAACACTACCACATCTCTACCACTGAACGAACCACACACTAATTCATGTCTATATATAATATGTTATTATTTTATATCAATATTTTGTAATCTTATATTGAATACTTTGGCTACTAAATGAACTCAAATTGAAAAACTTTTAACTACAAAGTTTTAAATCTTGTTAAGTACTGCAACTTTGGTGTGGGATGTATCTCCATCAGAGATAGTTTGAAATTTTTTAAAAATTGAGTCTCAAAACATGTGAATTTCAACAACACATATTTGAGACTCTAGATGACTTTAAATCAGAAACTTGTCAATATCAAACATGTAGATTGGGTCAGCCACCAGAACTTTGGTATTAACTATGTGAACATTTTAGATCGTTTAGGAATTCTAAATTTTAAATTTCAAAATCTATAACATTCCAACACATATTTGGGACTCTAAATATCTTCAAATTAAAAACTTTTCAACTACAAAGTTATATATTCTATTGAGAACTTTAACTTTTGTATAGACCATGTCAACATCCAAGATTGTTTGATAATTTTAAATTTTAAATTTCAAAATCTGTGCATTTACAACAATATTTTGGGACCCTAAACAATTTCAATTCAAAAACTTTTCAACTACAAAGTTGTAGATCTCGTCGAGAGCTACAATTTTGATATAAAGTTTGCCTTCATCCGAATTCATATGAAAAAGTTATGAATTATTTTTTGTTGCAATCATTAATTGAGGCATACATCTTAAGGCACCCACCTACCTACGTAAATCGATTTATGGAGACGGACCCTTAGAATGACAGCCTCCGAAAAAAAACGACCGCCTCCAAAAATAAACAATTAACAGAGAAAGACGTCATAAGTTGCCTGCTTCGGTTAATGGATTAACAGAGACGGATGCTTAATGCTGCTCGCCTCTGTTGAGCATTAACCGAGAGGCGGGTGCTCGGGCGGCGGCCCTGCCACCTATTAGTGGAGGCGACCGTCCAGCCTACCCGCCTCAGATAATAAAATGGCACTGACTCGCAAAATCTTTTCTATAGTAGTGAATGTGGAAAACAATGAATGGGTATTAAAAAGTATATAGTAAGTATAATGGGAAACTAAAATCTATCACAACTAGGAAAAGATAAGAAAATATCTATATAAATACCGTGTTACAACACGAAGAATTAGAGAGGAAAAATGCAAGTAGTTTGAATAGATGCGGCCTAAACTTATCTATGAATTTCTAACACTTCCCACTCTTCTAATATGTATAGAGCATGAGTTGATAGACTAGTACAAGAAATAATAATAATTGCACTTCCCATTCTTGTAACCTTGTTCTGCAAAAATAAAGAGACTGCACATAAACATTTTCATACATTTTGCACATGAGGGGTCATAAATTGCCTTCTGGATATATGGCTAAACTAACTATATTATATATGCTTAAACCAGGTACCTCGTAGTGATTGACGATGTTTGGAGTGTGCGAGCATGGGAGGCAATCCAATCCAAGCTACCAGAGAACAACAAGGGCAGTAGAATCATCTTGACCACTCGGATAGAAACAGTGGCCAATGCATGCAGTCCTGCTAGTTTTAGTGGCCTTTGCATTCATAAAATGGAACCCCTTAAGCTTGAAGATTCCAAGAAGTTGTTCATCAGTAGAGTGTTTGGCTCCATGGATGTCGCTTACCCCAAGGAGTTTGAAGATGTAATGAGCGACATCTTGAAAAAATGCGGTGGGCTGCCATTGGCAATTATCAGCATTGCTAGTGTTTTGGTAGGGTACAAATCACCAGGAGGCAAAGATAAGTGGGATAGAGTCTGCAAATCACTTGGTTCTCAAATGGAGATCCACCCTACCCTTGAGGGGATGAAGCATATAGTCACACTCAGCTACAATCACCTCCCACATGAGCTCAAGGGTTGCATGATGTACTTTAGCATTTTTCCAGAGGACTATGTGATCAGAAAGGGCCGACTATTGAACAGATGGATGGCTGAAGGATTGGTTCATCAAAAGCGGGGGTTGACTATGTGGGAGGTTGCAGAGTCTTACTTGGACGAACTCTTGAGTAGGAACATGATTGAAGAAGCAGGCCATTTGGGTGGTTATGCCTGGACGGCGCAAACATACAGGGTGCATGACATGCTTCTTGAGGTCATGGTGTCCAAGTCCTTGGAAGCTAACTTTCTTAGCCTGCATGGAGGGCAGTATAAGGGGATGTTGTATGACAAGATCCGTCGCCTCTCCATCCATGCTGACGTAGAAAGTGTAGATTCTATAGCAAAGAGAAATGTTGAAGGCCGCCGAGGCGAGGATAATTTGAACATACAACATGTTCGATCATTGAGCATGTTCCAGCTCCATGGGCAACACAAGCTCCTAAAAAAGCTAGGCAACTTTGTCCTCTTGAGGGTGCTTGACCTAGAAGAGTGTGAGGGAGTAACAAACAAGCATGTAAGGTACGCCTGCAATCTGTACCTACTTAGGTTCCTAAGCTTGAGGGCCACAAACATAAGCAAGGTGCCTAGGCAGATCGGGAATCTAGAGCATTTACAGACACTGGATTTAGGGACAACACTCCTTACTGGACTACCAAAAACTATCACAAAGCTAGAGAAACTTGAGTACATACTGTTCTCCAACAAGGATAATCATTGGGGTAGTATGTGGACTATGCCCCGAGGAATAAACAAAATGAAGGCTCTACATGTGCTGCGTGGGGTATCTCTTGGGAATGACTCTAAAGTTGCCCAAGAGGTGGGTGAACTTGAGGAACTAGAAGACTTAGACTTATCCATCGACATCAACAAGGCCATTGATGAGGAGGTTCTCAAAGAACTTGCTCTGTCCATAAGTAAGATGCACTCCCTGCGGTGTCTCAGTATCGGGCGACATGGAAGTAGTAATGATGGTGGCAAGATACTAAACTTTCTCCATCACCTACCAACACCACCACGACTCCTCCGAACCCTTCGGATCACATGTGACATCATCAATGGGTTGCCCAGATGGATCGGGTCACTCACACATCTTGTTAGTTTTACTGTGCTACTTACAACCCTTACCGGTGATGAGCTCTTTGGCGTCGTGTGTATGCTGCCCAATCTGAAGACATTGTACGTGTACTGGGACTGCTACAGTGGGGATGAGCTGGCTGCATGCACCAGCCACAAATTTCTGGTCCTCAGGGACCTGATACTTGGAGGTTATCTACCCAAAGTTATCCGGTTTGAGGAAGGATCCATGTCAATGCTTGAGATGCTTGAACTTCGCTTTAACGGCAGGTCCAAACATGTGGCGGAGAGGAGCATCGTTGGCATTGAACACTTGACCAACCTAAAAAAGGTTACGCTCCACTGTCGAGGTGACTATCATGCACTAGTCGTCGATACAGTACTTGAGCAGATGAAGGCTGAGAATGATAGGCGCTCGAGGTCCAACCAATTCCAAATTGCAGTTAAATATCGGTGATTGTTGTATCGTCTTAATTACTACTGTTGAGAACATCAAAGCTGGTTCTCCGGCCGTGTCTCTTTTGTACCCTTTATAGTACTGCTGCTTTTCCTCCTAATGTTATGTAGTCTTCCAAAAAAAGAGTTCCCTTGTCTTTATGGAAAACGTACTAGTTTGTGTGTACACTGTTGTGCACTTGTGATTTCAGGTGAGCCTTCCATAGACTTGTGTTTGTGTTGGACATTACACGCGCTACTTGACGTCTGTAGGTACCTCCCGCAGTACGAATTAAGGGACTCAACTACCAGAGCCCTGCTTCCCAAATCTCAGTTCCCCTTCCTACTGACGCCTACCGCGCCCACGGTAGTGCCTATCCCGCCTAATTCGGCAGTTGGCACTTGGCTTGGCGAGTTCGCATCGGAACGAACGACTACCAGGCTGCAGCGTAAGGGACCGTCCCCCTATGGTTATGTCTCTATGTGTCTCTGCCCTCATCCCGCGCACCGCCAAGCCAAAGGTCCAGAATGAGGGGCCTCCTCTGTCCTCTGCTTGACGACCAAAGGATGGCGAAAGGTTGGTTTTTCTGGTCTCTTAATTCATTTAGGGACAGCGCTCTACTTTCGCTTGCTGTGAAGGCGGCTGTACTTTTTGGTGTTTTGCTACCGATGCCGGAAGCGCATGCAGGGCAGGTCGCAGCCCAATCAACAACAACTCCAAGCCACAAAGTCACCTAACAGGAGTGCGACATCTCCATGGACCGTAGTCCTGAGAGCGCAGGAGCTGACGTGTAGCTGCAGCCTTGTTCTCCCTGGCATCGGTAGCAAAGCACCATTGCTCCTACACGATGAGGAGGGTCTCCTGGCATCGAAGACGGAGGGAGGGCCTGCCCAATGCGCGTGCAGGGGAGTATCGCAACGGCTACGGCAGCATGAGGTTGCTTCTCTGCTTCGACAACTTTATGGTGAGCTGTGTTAACATTGCTCAAAAGGATGATCCTAATCCTGTATCACAGAGTTAAGCAATGAACGCGAAACTGGGCCACGGCGAGGAAGTCGCACTAGGTGGCCCAGCCCAACTCACGCACTACCGGGCTACAGTCGTGTCTGGCTAGCGTGGATCAACTCATGCATCAGGGCTTATTCGGATACACTCATTATCTCAATCCACCTCTGTTGGAGTGCATTGAGATGAAGATGAAAATTAAAATAAGTTTCATCTCAATTCACTCAATACGAGTGTATCCAAACAAGACCTTGGATGGTCTCGCATGGCCTGGATCAAGCCTAAATAGGAGGTTGAGTTGTGCATGCCTGACGGACTGCCATCAGTCGCTAGTACTTATTCAAGCGAGTGATGAACACTACTAGTGCCTACGTTAAAGGAGGCGGTCAAAATGGCTTGACGGAGGCGGACAGGGCATCCGCCTCCGATTAAGTGTATGCGTTAATGGCGCTTTACGGAGGCAGATGCCTTGGCCGCCTCCATCAACCATATTAACGTTGACGGCTGCCTTAAGGAGACCGCCTATGTTAATATGCTTTAACGAAGGCGATCGTTATAAGGCACCCGCCTCTGTTTAAAAAATATTTTTTTTGCCATTTTATTTGAATTTGAATTCTGTTTTCACATTTTAAACATAGACAAATATATATAATATTGTGAAGATCCCTTTTATGCTCCTTTCTAATATTGTCGCAGATATGTTAAGAGTCATCGTAAAGAGGGTGAAAGATGATTGGTGGATCAATGGTATAGTACCACGTCTATTCAATAATATGCAGACAAACAGTTCAAAAAAATATGGATATTTCACCATTCTTTTTATGAACATGATCTTGAAGAAAGCTCATAATATGAAGCTCTTGCTTTGTGTGCATTCGAGGAGGTGTTAGGTCTCAAAATAAATTTCCATAAAAGCGGGGTTGTATTGCTTTGGAGATGTCCAATAAATTCTGCTGCAGAGCGGGTAATCTTCCAATCAATTATTTAGTTTTTTCCATTATAAGAAATAAAGAAAAAAAATTTGGAAGAAAGTGGAGGAGTGGTTTGAGAATATACTCAGTAGTTGGAAAGATAAACACCGAGTTCCTAATATCTTCTTCCTAAAAATATGAAGTTTTACAACTCCTAAAAAAATATTAGAAGGAATAAATAAGGTCATCTCCAAGAGTTTTTAATAATCCACTCCTAAAATATAGAAGACAATTTTACATCAGGAATCCTATACTATTTCTAAATTATCCTAACCACTTTTATATATTCTTTTTCCTTGTACATTTGCATCAGGAACTCTTTTCTACTCTTTATCCTTTCCACGCCCTTCCAACTTTAGATTGGCCGACAAACACGTGCGGAAGAGACAAGATACGCGTGACTCGGAAGCGCGTAACTTTACGCGGAACAGGGTGACTTTTCTCAAGTTCTAAAAGATTAGGAGGATGGATTAGGAGTTGTTGGAGAGGGGTTTTTTCTCATCTTGATAAAAACCAAGGATTAGGAAGGGATTTAGGGAACTGTTGGAGATGCTCTATGAAGATTAAGCATGATTTCCTTCATTTTGGATCATTCATTCACTACAAGGATTTCCTCCTAATGCCACGCCACACGATTGCAACACTACTAATTTGGTTGCCATAGGGGGTCGTATTGCAACATTTCTGTGAAATGGTGGCAATATGTGCCTATAATGCAATGAACTAAATGTGTTGCAATATGTGTGATTTGTCGTTGCAAGAGTCTGCTACTGCAACCATTTTAGAATTTTACGATTAATTGGCGTTATTGCCATGGCGCTTTGGAGTTGCATTAGTATTGATTTTTCGTTGCAATTACTTGGTGTTATTGCAACTATATTGGATTTGGTTGCTTTTGCTTGTAACTATTGCCATGGTTATTCTGGGTTGCAATAGTCTTCAGTGGTGCTGCAATTGCTAGGTGGTTATTACAACAAGAATTCTAAAATGGTTGCAGTAGTATGTTCCTATTGCCGTGGTTTTTGGGGGTTGCAATAATCTTCTATGGCGTTGCAATTGTTAGGTACTTATTACAACTATAATCCTAAATGGATGCAATATCATGTTACTATTGCCACGGTTTTTTTGTGTTGCTATAGACTAAAGTATTTGGTGGGCCTTTCTTTGTCTAGGACCCAACAACATATGTGAACGTTATGTTGGTTACAGATGCATGCGACTCTCTCCATCGATCGATCATCGTCATCTGGATCGGGCACACCTGGCCAGCAACCTTCGGTTGGCTCTCTAGATGTGTCGTCTCCTAGAACGCCAGTCAGGCCCGGTCCTAAGGGGGGTCGACCTGCGGTCACATTGGGTCCTCGAGGCCAAGGGACCAACCCCATATATATCATCTATTAGATATGTTCCTATGTGTTGCAGGTTGTTACGAATTTTTCCCATGCCTAATATTTTACTTTGTTTATTTAATTAACACTCATAAGCTGTTTTAATCATTTTAGAAAAATAATAGAAAGCTAATAAATAATAGAAAACAATAGTAAGAAAGGGGTCTAATCCCATACATGTATACTCCGTATTCTAAAAAAAAACGCCCAACCAATCTCATAACAGGTATGTCTTCAAAAAAATCTCGTAACAGGAACCTACGAGACCCGGTCAAAAAAAAAGAAACCTACGACATGTTTCCTTCTGAGTTACGCACGCCAAAAAAAGGCCCAACGAATCGTAACAGCTACCAGACCCGGTCAAGAAAAACCTACGAGAGGTTTGCCTTCTGAATTCGGCACGCCGCTGCCGCTCCTCTCCATCGATCGGACGTTCGGTGATTTTGGTGGTTCAATTGTTTCTCGCCGAGTCGCTCCAATGCGCGGTCGTCGGCCCTTGCGACGTCGCCGGCGGCCGGAAGCCCAACTCACGTAGCCACGTACGTGACTCCTACGCAAGCGACGAGTCCACGTCAGGTGTTCCAGGTACGGTTCGTTTGCCCAGTTGCTCCTACTTCCCTTTGTTGATCTACGAAAAATAATCAATGTTTAATTTACCTCCAATTTTTTTCTCTCCTTTGGCGCTGCTTGCAGCCTTTGTATATAGGTAGTTCCGTAGCTTCCTGCCTTCCTTGATCAATCGGCTAATTGGGCATTGGCCATCGCCAATCGTTGCCGGCGTGCTGTGTACTGCGCTCAGGCCTCCGCCGTCCTGGCCTCCTGCGCTGCGCGCCCTGCTGCTTGCCTGCTCGTGCCAACTGCCAAGAACCAGGGACGTGCTGCTTGCCTGATTGGCTGATTGCCTCTCTCTGTCCAATTCCATCAGGCATCATCCGATCCAGGTAATTTAATTTATTCTTTTTTTTTGTATATTTCATGCTTTAGAGGACAATGCTCTGTATTTTGGTCCCTTCAGTTTTAATAAAATAGCTCGGGAGCAATGCTCCACAGTTTTCAGTTCAAAGAGAATTTACCTCCAATCATATATTTATTTACCTCCAATTTGTATTCTTCAGAGGACAAGATTTGGCAATCCCATAAGACATACGGTTCAAAGTGCATACGTGCAGTTAGGGCATTCTGATCTAAGAGTTGAGACTATTTATTCTGAAACGGATGGTAACTGCCCACCGGTGGGTGGTAGCTGCCGTCGCTGCTGGATGTTGGACACGTGTCTTAGTAGCGCAATCTGATGGACGATGTTGGTTCAATACAAATGGCATAGCAGTACGATGTCAGCCCCTCCTCTGCCGTTTGCTCAGTTCGCTTTTGGGGCAGACGCATGCAATTGGGACCATCGCTGCGTTTCTAGAGTTCAGAATCATTTCTGAAAGGACAAAGAAGCCATGGGTGCGCCAAAAAAAAATGACGTGCATTATAGGGTCGGACAAGGACCACTACACTATGTAGCGATGTAGAGTTTCATGGGGTGACCCACCGACCCGGTACCCAAAACGTTTCTTCTTTCTCCTCACGCGTCTTCGTTTCTTGTCCTGCACTCGTAGTGTTCTTTGGTGGAACAAGTACTCAAGGACAGAGTGGGTTGGGTTGATCCAAAACCCATAAAGAATTTGGTGGGTTGATAGGAGGGTTAGTGTTTGGGTCTAGTAACTCTGACCCATTTGCATGCCTAACACTATGGCATGCACGCACAGGGTTGTCCGGTCTTGTATGCTACAGCCTGCTATCCAGAGGTAGTCGATATGAAGTAGCCTATCATTACGCGACGTGCTGCTGCTGCCTGTATGCTTCATTCGCCATCCAAACTTTGCAGTGGCCGCAGTCTGCAACCCCTCGAAGGACTGCTGCATGCAGTCTACCACGGCACATCACCCTGATTCCCCCCACAACCACAAGCATCCTGAATTCACTACAGGAAAACGCCTCTTTGCCGACTGCTTGCCCCGGTCGGCAAAGGCATAAACCCAGTCGGCAAAGGCTTTGCCGACCGCAAAGCCACGTGGCAGTCGGCAAAGAGCAGTCGGCAAAGCCTGGGTCGGCAAAGGCGGATTTGCCGACTGCCACGTGGCACACAGTCGGCAAATCCTTTGCCAACTGCCACGCCAGCAGTCGGCATAGCCACGTGGCGCCGTCAGCCCTGACGGCAGGCTTTGCCGACTGCGGGTTCCTCGGCAGTCGGCAAAGAATTTTTTTTTCAAAAATTATTTGCCGACTGGCCGCCAGCTCGGCAGTCGGCAAAGAAAGAATTTTTTTTTTGAAATGTTCTTTGCCGACTGCTTTCGGAGTTGCAGTCGGCAAAGGTTTGACCTCTTTGCCGACTGCCTCCCATTGCAGTCGGCAAAGACTCTGTCCTGGGGTTTTTTTGCCCAGCTTTGCCGACCGGCAAAGCTGGAATTTTTTTTTTGCTTTTGTTTTCTGTTTTCTCGCATCAAAACCCTGCAAAATCATAAATTATAATCCAATTTCACCAGAAGCACCGGTAGCACCATTTATATCACAATTTCATCACATTTGTCGCCAACATCACCACATATATCACAATAACGCACAACATCACATATATCTCACATATATGTCACAATAACAACCACACAAGTGCATTACAACCATCACATGAAGTCCAACACGTCGAACACCACAAGTCGACGTCCATCACACGAAGTTCAACATAACAAGTCTAGGTCCATAACGAAGAAAAGAAATACATGACAACAACTTCGACGATACGGTGGATACATGATAACAGAATCGACAAGTACCTAGCTCGTCGCGCCGTCCCCGGTCTCGTCGTCCGCTCCGCCCCCAGAGCCCCCAGGGTTTGCCCACGGAAACCCCCTTGGACCAAACTGAGGCGCCTGCGCATACTGCCACCCTCCGCGCACCGGCGGCCACGAGTACGTCGGAGGAGGGCCACGCGGAGGTGGATACGGTGGATAGGGTGCAGGTGGTGGATACGACATCATCTGATGGCCGGGACCTCCAGGAGACGGGTTCGAACCCGCCGACTGTACCTGCACAAGTTAAACGCCAAGTGATGTCATTAGTATCTGCAGCATGGACGCACAAGTTAAAGCAAGAGTCAATATACTCACCGGGGTCCCTCCAGGAGCGACAGGAGCAGGCACAGGAAAAAACTCTGGAGGAGGAGGCGGTGGAGCGAACATTGGAAGAGGAGGCAGTGTAGACGCCCCAGGCGTCTGCATGGACTGGAAGAAGCTGGCCATGTTCTGCATCTGAGTGTTGTAGTGCTGCTGCAGGCTTTGCTGGTAAGCCATCTGTTGCGCCATCATCTGCGCGTGCAACGTGGCGATCCTCTCCTCCATCTTGGCCTCCATCTGGGCCTGCAATATTACATCCACAGTGTTGATTGTATGTACAGGTGCGAAACGAGTGAACGACGAACGAAACGGCACTTACCTGTGACGCTGACTGCCGCCGGGGCGCTACGGGGATGTCGCTGGAGCTCGTGGGCGTGGATCGAACCTGGGTCAGCGTAGGAACCTAGGACGGGTCGAGGGCGCTGTGGGCCATGTAGTAGCGGCCGTGCTGCTTCCCTGGTCCCAACCTCTGCAGGAGGTCTGTGTCCAGGGGCTCGGCGGTGGGGTCGAACGTCTCCCCGTAGCGCTGGCGAGCCACGACGGTGTACTCGGTGGCCTTCTCGTAGGCGGTGGGGTTGGTGTACGCATCGGGCCCGTCCTCCGGGTTGTAGACGTTGTTCGGATCCGTCGCCTTGCCCTTGTGAGAGAGGAGGTACGCGGTGTACTCGTTGATTTCCTGCCCACCGTGCGTCTGCGTCTGCATTGAAAACACAAACATGGTTACAAGTATTGACAATTGAGCGCAAGGATTAAGACATGAACGGACGCATACCCATCTTGTCGCGAACTGGGGGAGGGGCTGATTCCCTTGGTGGTGTGACACCCCTCGCATCTGCGCGCGGCGGCCCTGACGGTCGGCGCGCCTCGCGTACGCCTCATCCGTGCGCCACATGCGCACAATCTCCGTCCAGCATTCCCTGTGGTTGTCGCACCACGACGGACACACCTGCATGACATCAAGTATTTGACATGCGAGAAGATTAGTGTAATGTTTCACTGAAGGAATCTGAACGAATGTTGTCATACTTAATTACCTGCTCGTATTGCGCTTGGGTGAGGTCGGCCTCCCTCGAGTTCATTCTCTGGCGGATTTGGGGCTTCTTGATGTTCTCTCCAAGCACGTTGGCGTGGAAGTCGCGGATGGCCTGTATGCGCGCCTCATGGTACAGGTCCTTGAGACGATCTTTGCAGACCGCCTCCTCCACTCGCGCTGCCTGGGCCGCTTTACCCTCCTCGCACGTGAAGAAGTCCTGCACACAGACACATCATGTAGCATTTCCTTTTTACAAGAAGTCTGACGAATGCGTACTATTTAGCAATGCGGTGCGATGAAAGACTCACCCAAAACTCCCTCTTTATCTTTGCCGCGATGGTCTCGCCACCCTCCTCGACGAGGTAGAAGTGGGACCACTTGGTGGGCACCTTCATCTCGCCGTTGACGTTGACAAGGCCAGGGTAGTACTCCTTAATCAGGAGGCCCTGGATGCCATTGATATGGCGTAGGTGTTCGTCGGCAGGACATGATCTGCCGGAAGTAGTCCCCCAACAATGCTCAACACGAGATCGAAGCCGTCTCGACTAATGCCCAGCTGCGACTTCAACCCTATCAGGCGTGAGACGGCATCCAGTTGCGTAAGCTTTGTCTTCTCGTGAAGGGGCTTCTGTGCCGACTCCATCATGTCGTAGAAGGCCTTCGCGGTTTCCTCCGGATCTTCCTCCACATCCATTCCTTCGCCAAACCGTGCTTCGTGGAAGTCTGCCATCATGTCTGCCATCCCGGCATCGCCATCATACTCCTCGAGGACGGGTCGCACCACCTCGTCCCTAATAGGATGGTATTCACCATGGTGGCGCCAACGGGTATAGTTTGGAACGAACCCGTGCTTGAACAGATCTCTCAACACCTGAGCCTTTACTTTCTTCTTCTTGTTCCTGCACTCGCTGCAGGGACACGGCATCCGAATCGACCCTTTAGCAGCTGGGCCAAATGCATGCTCCAGGAACTCAGTCGTCCCCCTGATCCATTCGTGGCTCTTACTTGCGAAGCCCGAGTACATCCACTCACGGTCACCCATGCTCTGTCATGCGGCAATGTTAACATGTGATAAAACCAGCAAGTGCATCTACAACGCGCTCCTACCATCTAATAGGTGAAGGATAGGTCCTAATCCCACCCGAGCATGCGCAGACGAGGTTAGCTTCCATGCTCCGCTCCCGTCCGAGACGGAATTTCGGCAGCACCTCCCTGCTGTTCTCCCGATACACGTCCCGGCGGGGAGAGTGTGTATCCAGAGAACAACGGGGAGGTCCTGCCGAAACTCCGACTCGGACGGGAGCGGAACATGGGAGCTAACCTCGTCTGCGCATCCTCGGGCTGTCCAAATAACGTGGACAATCCGAAACGGATACGGTTATACATATGCGAAGAACGCATACTTTCAACCGTATCCGTTTCGGACGGGAGACGCCTAACTGGGTAACGCGACCTACGACTACATGTGGCGGAAAGAGGGGTCATACCGCAGGTGCCGGTGAAGAAAGGCTAGCGGGGCAGTGCCGAGTCGTGCTCCTCCGGCTAGCCTCCAATGGGAGCCCTCCTGAAAAAGAAAAACAATTAGTGAGAACGAAAAATTTCGGCAGCACCTCCCCTGTACGGGAAGGTTACCAAACCTGCAAGAAAAGACGGCACGATGGCCGACAAACACATATACATGTCAGGCACGATGGTCGACAACCACAAATGTATTTCCAATCCATGCAGAAGAATATAAGCAGGTATTAACAAAGTAAACTACTACTACTAGTAGTACTACTACCTCGTCGTCACGGACGGCGTCACCGGCGCGTGGAGCAGAGGCGCGCGCGAGGACGGCGAGGCGGGGACGGCGTGGCGAGGCGAGGACGGCGCGGCGAGGCGAGGACGGCGAGGCGAGGACGGCGCGGCGAGGACGGCGACGTCAGGCCGTCGTACTGCGAACGGGCGCGGACGGCTGACGGCGCGTTGACGTCGGACGCGGACGAAGCTGGTCACGTCGGATCGGGGCGGGGCAGGACGGCGCCCGGAGCTGCACGCGGGCGGCGCGCCTTGCCGTTGCCGGATCGGGCGTGGATGCGCCGGTGAGGGGCCTGGCCTGTGCGGCCGCGCCGGGAGGGGCCCAGCGCGGGGGGGCCAGCGCGGGGGGGGGGACGAGCCGCGGGGGTGGCCCAGCGCGTGGGGGTGGGAGCGCGGTGGGAGGGTGGGCGCCTCCGGGGATGGCCTGCTCGCTAGGGAGGGACCGCGCGGGGGGGGGGGGGGGGGGGCGCCGCCGGGGAGGGGCCGCGCCGCGGCTGGGAGGGCGCGCGCCGCCTGGGAGGTGCGACGCAGGCCGCTTGGAGGTCCTAGCGCGGCCGGGGGAGGAGGAGGAGGGGAGTCCGCGGCGCGGGAGAGAGGGAGGGGAGGGGCGCGGGGGAGGGGGAGGGCGTGGGGGGGGATGCGCCGGCGGCCGGCCGGGCGACGGCGGGGGCGGCCTGGGTGGCGGCGGCGGGCGAGCGGGTTATTTGGGGCAGGCGGGCAGGATTTTGGGGAGGGGAGGGCGGGCCGAGCGGATAAGGCGACGTTTTTCTTTTTTTTTTATTTTTTTCCCTTTGCCGACTGCCAGCATGTGACGCAGTCGGCAAAGGTCTATTATTTTTTTTTTCAAAAAATTATTTTTTTAATTTTTTTTTAAAAATACTTTGCCGACTGCTCTGCTCCCTGGCAGTCGGCAAAGGTTATTTTTGATTTTTTTCTCAGAAATTCTTTGCCGACTGCCATCCTCCCTGGCAGTCGGCAAAGGCTCTTTGCCAACTGCCACTGATGGCAGTCGGCAAAGAATTATTTTTTTTTCGATTTTCGATCCCAGTTTTTTTTGTGTTGCCTTGCTACAGTAAGTACATGATATATTCCAAGTTTGGGGTCATTTTGATTTATTTTGCTATATTCCATTGATTTTTTCTGTTTCTTTGATTTTTTCCGGCAGCTCCAGATTTGAACTGCAGGTACATGAAATAATGGAATCCGGCGATTCAGAAAATGATATTCATGATGTTTGGAGCATGTTGAGGCCATGTGCGGGGCCTCGCGTGAAATTTCGACCGTGTTGGTGTCGGAACACGCCGAGCCACGCGCGTGAAAAGTGTTTTTAAATTTTATAAAATCGAAACGGAGTCCGAAAATGACGAAACTTGACGACGTGTCTTGTCATCGCATGCGGAGGCTGTGGTAAAAATTTGAGAAAGTTTCGAGCAAGTGGCGACGTCGGGTGGCTAAAACCTGGACATCTCACAGGTTTTAGCCACCCGACGTCGCCACTTGCTCGAAACTTTCTCAAATTTTTACCACAGCCTCCGCATGCGATGACAAGACACGTCGTCAAGTTTCATCATTTTCGGACTCCGTTTCGATTTTATAAAATTTAAAAACACTTTTCACGCGCGTGGCTCGGCGTGTTCCGACACCAACACGGTCGAAATTTCACGCGAGGCCCCGCACACGGCCTCAACATGCTCCAAACATCATGAATATCATTTTCTGAATGGCCGGATTCCATTATTTCATGTACCTGCAGTTCAAATCTGGAGCTGCCGGAAAAAATCGAAGAAACAGAAAAAATCTACGGAATATAGCAAAATAAATCAAAATGATCCCAAACTTGGAATATATCATGTACTTACTGTATCAAGGCAACACAAAAAACTGGGATCGAAAATCAAAAAAAATAAAAATTCTTTGCCGACTGCCAGGGAGGATGGCAGTTGGCAAAGCCTGCGCCTTTGCCGACTGCTGACGGAGTGGCAGTCGGCAAAGGTGACGGTGTGGATGGCGTCAACCATGGCCTGCCTTTGCCGACTGCAATTCTTTGCCAACTGCCTGGCAGTCGGCAAAGCCAGGCAGTCGGCAAATCCTACTTTGCCGACTGCAGGAAATTCCAGTTGGCAAAGGGACCTCTTTGCCGAGTGTCGAAAAAAAACAGTTGGCAAAGAAAATTGCAGTCGGCAAAGAGCCAGTTTCCTGTAGTGATTATGGCTAATGATTTGAGTAATGCAGACTGCTAAATACTGTTCAAACGTGTAGTAAGATCAAAGAAACATGAAAGGTGTTGCTGCGTGTTCAAGGTTTTCTTTATTTTGAAGGCACCTGTTGGGTCTCTAGACTTCAGAATCATTTCTTCAAAGGACAAAGAGGCCATGGGTGGATTGCTGAACAAATGTGATGAAGGTCCATGACAACCACGTGGCTTTGCAGCTTTTAGATGTCCTTGTGTGGCGCTCAGACTCTCCATTCTCGTCTTTCTCACATTTTGTTTGCACAAAGAGTTCAAAATTCTTTAAGCTTCAAATGCTAATATCTACTTAACCACATGTCCGATTTGTAATTTGTTTTCATCATAAATTTTTTTATGATTTTATCTACAAAATAAGATCCCACATAACCATATTTCAATGAAGAAAACAACAATTACCAGAGAAAAAATGTCCCCCCACAACCAAAGAAACGTTTTGGGAGAAAATTATGTACCCTACTGAACAAGATTTGCCGCAGCTTAATTGAGAAAAAATTGCTTTAGAAACAAGGACGATGTCACACTGTAATGAACTTGATTGGATGAAAATCAGGTAAACAAAAGGGACTACGACAACGCCACAGCCGTCTTTGCACTTTTCTCAGCTCCCCTTCATCCATGCAGGTGGGGACCAGCGTCTCACATCCATCTCATGACCCTGGTTCATAATCACCGCTGAAAAGGCTGCTCGGAGTTCAAAATTTTTAGATAATCAAGTTTCAACTGCGAATATTTTTTAACCATATATCCTATTTGTAATCTGTTTTCACCTCAATATTTCTTATGATTTTATCTACAAAATAAGTTCCCACATGACCATTTTTCATTTGAAGAAAAAAATGATAATACAGCCACCAAAAACTCGATACTCGTAGCTGAATAAAAAAGGCCATGAGTCCATGATACAAAATCGGAACGCACAGCCTCCAAAAACATCTGAACAAATTTGAAGGCCAGCGAAAATTTTCAATTTCGGCTAGACACGACCAAGCATTCTGCATGTTCCTTATTCGACCACACCATAAAGGCCTGGGCTGCGTTTTCGTCCATTATAAAAAAAATGAATACTCTGCTAGCAAATCCAGAAATCCTAAAACGCACCCCCAGTGTGGTGCCAGGGGGAGGGCATCCGCTAGGTGGCTGTGCATGCATGCTGGGAGCCTGCCTGGGACCAGTGATTGCGGATGATAGTCTGGGTCTACTGAAAAAGAAAATCGAAAATAAACAAACCATCTATACACCCATTGAAGGCCTTGTTTAGTTCGCGAAAATTTTTGGAAAAATGGTACTGTAGCATTTTTATTGTTATTTGGCAATTAGTGTCCAATCATAGTCTAATTAGGCTTAAAAGATTCGTCTCGTGAATTTCGTCTAAACTGTGTAATTAGTTTTACTTTTTATTTATATTTAATGATTCATGCATGTGTCCAAAGATTCGATGTGACGGAAAATCTCGAAAAATTTTGTAAAATGGAAGAGAACTAAACAGCATCTTGGTGCAAGTGCGGATGGAAATTTTGTGCTACTCTGCAGGGTGTCAGTGGAAAGGTATACCGCGCCTGGATGGGTGTGCAGAGAAGCAACCGATTTTATCTGCTAGCAAAGGACGAAACGACGTGGTCCTGCATTTTCCCAAATGAGAAAAAAGCTGGCAAGGAAGACCGGAGCCAGAGCTGTCTGAACATTCTGGTGGATGGGTAGCTACCGCACCCAGGGTGGTAGTTACCCTCCGTTTCATCTGAGTATTATATACATATGCATGCTAGCCGATACATGAGGCTTTTACATGTGTGCTATTAAAAAAGTTTGAAATTATACACAAGTTATTAAAAAAGTTGGCCGCACACATATGCCACCGTTCTAAACTTCTTTGCTCTCTAAGTCATTCTGTCCGCTTTTCTACTTAACGGTGTCAAACAGACAGATGAAATGACCATTTTACCCCATGGTGGAGTCCGTTTGTCAACCACGCGCTCGGGCGAGGTACAGGCGCGCCTCCTGCGCCGCCGCGGCCAAGAAGAACGACATGGCAGGGAGCTGCAGCAGCAGCACAAGCCCCGACAGCGACGTCGAGGGCCCCAGCGTGCAGGGAGGCGGCCTCGTCCCAAACGGCGGCGGCGAGAGCCAGGAGGCGGCGCGCGTGGAGCTGCCGCAGCCGGTCCTCGCTATGGATCTGACGTAGCGCGCGTGGAGGTGACGCGAGGAGGTCCACCCCGGCCGCCGGACAGCCGCCGCAGGCGAGCACGGCCTCACCGCCGCGGGCCCCGGACAGCCAGGCGCGCGCAGGCGAGCTCCGCCCCAGCCAGCCGCCGCGGGTGCGGGCGAGCTCCGCCCTGGTCAAGGCGGAAGAGAGACTCAGAGTAGAGAGCAGCGGCCTGCATGAGGTAGCAGAAGCCCTCGTAGACGCCGAGCATGGCCTCGAAGTCGACCGATGCCGCCACCTCCGCAGCGGACGCCTGCACGACGTGGACGGTGATGACGCGGTCCAAGGGCGCAACCACATTGACGAGCACCCAGGTGAGCAGCGCGCGGCTCTCGGCGTCCACCGGCTCCCGCACGCCGACCACCACCATCCTCCCCTCTGCTTCCACCTCCGGCGCCTTCCCCGAGCAGCCGGCTGCCTCCTCCTCCTCCTCCTCCTGGGCGGCTGCCGTGGCGGCGTCCATTGCCTCGGCTACCGCCGGCGACCCTTGCTCCTCCACCTCCTCCCGCCGCTGCGACTGCTGCTGTAGCGGCGCCTGCTTCTTCCTCGACGACACCTTCATCTGCACAGCGACGCGGCGACACTCGGTGACACACAGTGCGGGGGCGGGGGTGGGGGCGACTCACAGGGCGGGGGCGGATGCTACGAAAGAGTTTGAGAGAGAGAGAGAGGATACGGATGAGAGGGGTATTATGGACGTTTTGACTGACTGACCCACTTGTCAGGACTCCCAGACGGTCAAAAACGAACGGAATGTGGATGGAATGGCTTGGAGAGCAAAGAAGTTCAGAACGGTGGCATATGTGTGCGGTCAACTTTTTTAATGGCATGTGTGTAATTACAAACTTTTTAATGGCACATATGTAAAAGCCTCCTGATACATCTGTATATATGTACTTTTATTTTTAACATATTTGGTAGAATTCTAATTTGTTTTTGTTTGATGTGGTCACCATCATGTAGAATTGATGATAGGAGTTGGATGCGCTTGCCTCGTTCTTCACCCGAGTGGATGGAGAAACTCCAACAATTTATGGACATCACATTTGGTGGCACATCGAGAGGTGGAACTGCTGCGTGTCCATGTCCTAGATGTGTATGCATGGCACACAGATCGCGGTCTGTGGTCTAGATTCATTTGCTTGCTTGAGGGTTTGCTGAAAGCTTTATCAGGGAAGGGGAAGGTTCAGATGTGGGATTACACATTGAGGACGCACGACCAGCTGATGTAGAAGTACACAATGATGCACCACCACCAGCTGATGTAGAAGTAGACAACGAAACAGCACCACATAAAGTTGGAGTAGACAATGAAGAAGGTGCACCGAGTGACGACCGTGGTGCCACTAATTTGGTTAGATCCCTAATAAGAGGCGCTATACATGGAGAGATCAGAGATACTGATGACAATGAACAGCCGAATGAACATGCGAAGATCTTCTTCAAATTATTATAGGCGGCAGAAAAGGAATTGTATCCAGGTTGCACGGATGCTACTAAGGTCTCTTTTGTTGTGGAATTTTTTCAGGTCAAGTGCTTACACGGTATTAGTAACAGAGCATTGGAGAGGGTACTTAATCTGTTCTCAAGGTTTCTCCCTAAAGGCCACTGTGTCCCAAACACAATGGAGAAAGTGCAAAGGGTGGTTTGAGATCTAGGCAAGGACTATTTAAAGATAGATGCCTGTGAGAAGGATTGTGTGTTATTTTGGAAGAAAACGCAAATCTGGATTCATATCCCAAATGTGGTGAGTCTAGGTGGAAAACGCGCGACGCGGTGCTCATGATCAGTGGGGCGATGCGGATGGTGGTGCTAATACAACAAATAAGAAGTGTGCCCCACATAAAATCCTATGGTACTTTCCTCTTACTCCTCGACTGCGAAGATTATATATGAACAAGAGCACATCATCACAAATGTGATGGAATAAGTAAGAATTGGTCAATGATGGCACAATGCGTCACCCTGCTGACTCAAAGGCATGGAAGCACGTAGATAGGAAGTATGAATGGTTTGCAAAGGATGCTCATAATATTAGGCTAGGTCTTGCTTCTGATGGCTTCAACCCCTTTGGCATGCAAAATGTTACATACACCACATGGCCTATTATCCTAATCACTTACAATTTGCCTCCTTCGTTGTTTGAGAAACAACCTTATTGGATGATGTCGATGTTGATACCCGGTAAAAAATCTCCTAGAATGAATATTGATGTGTATTTGAGGCCCCTCATTGATGAGCTAAAGGAGCTTTGGGAAAAGGGTATTGATACATGGGATGATAAGGTAAAGAAGAATTTTAAACTATATGCTATTCTGCTTTGGACAATTAATGACTTTCCAGCATATGTGATGCTTTCTGTTTGCAGCACAAAAGGCCAATTTGCATGTCCATACTGCCACAAGGATACAGATTATTTGTGGTTGAAATTTGGGAACAAGCACTGCTACATGGGACATCGTTGTTTTTTGCCCTCAGACCATCCATGGCGCATGAACACGATCAGCTTCAACAATGAGGTGGAAACTAGGGTGGCTCCAGTACCACTGTCTGGTCAACAGGTATTGGAGTTGTATGAAACTTTTGATCAAGTGAGTTTTGGAAAGGTGGCATCAAAAAAGAGGAAGCGTGATGAAGATAAAAGATGGAACAATTGGAGGAAGAAGAGTATTTTCTTTGAGCTCCCTTACTAGTATTCTTTGCTCATAAGGCACAATTTGGATGTGATGCACATTGAGAAAAACATATGCGAGAGCATATTGGGTACTTTGCTTGAAATGGAAGGTAAATGTAAGGACAACGAGAAGGCCCGGCTTGACATGGAACAACTAGAGATAAGGCAAGATCAGCACCCTGTGATTGATGAAGATAATTATACCTTACCACCAGCCTTGTACTTTTTAGATGAGGATCACTAGTAGAGAAACGACCTTTGATCCCACCTCGAAATTTGGCTTTAGTCCCAGTATTTTTCGCGCCCGAGAGTAGACAGACCTTTACTCCCGGTTTGTAGCTCCAACTGGGACTAAAGGTCCCTGCCCAACGGCTACTGCGGAAGGCTTTTGCTGCAGGGGACCTTTAGTCCCAGTTGGAGCTACCAACCAAGACTAAAGGTTAACTTTTACTCCCGGTTCGTCCCTCCAACCGGGAGTAAAAGTCTACTCCCGGCTGGAGGCTCCGTCCGGGACTAGAAAGGGACCTTTAGTCCCGGTTTCTGTCTCCAACCAGGACTACAGTTCCCCTCCTATATAGCCCTTTTCCTCCCCGAGCTTGAGCCACTTCGAGCACAGTGTTTTCTTGCTTCATCGCCGGCCTCTCTTCTTCCTCATCACCGGTAATCACAAGATTTTCTTCGATTCCTCCATCGATTCTTCGGTTATAAAGGTTACCAACTTTATACTCTCATGTTTTATCAGTAGCATATCTTATTTTGTGGACTAGATATATGTGGTTTTTTATGATGGAATTTTTTTTATTTGTAAGCCATTTAAGCTCAAAATCACTTTAAAGTTTGCATATTTGGATGAAAGAAGGTTAAAGTAGTTATTCAAAACTAGTATTCAGCTTTCATTTCTAGCATGCATAGCAAACTTCATGGTTTAGAGATATAGAGAATTTTAGAGTTTTTTTAATTTTATTTGTTTATAAAATGAGAAATTTATATTATATTAAAAATGAGTATAGAGAGTAGATGGCAACTGCTTCCGGGTCCTCGGCCTCTCATCGGGTTCAAAAGCGACTGAGGCCGAACCTCCCTCTCATTGCATGCGGCAAGTGTGAGGAGAAGATTGTGATGGAGTACCGGGTGAGGAAGGAGTGTCCCAACAAGGGCCGTATCTTCTACAAGTGTCCAGATCGCAATGTGAGTTATTTTGTCGCATTTGATGATTATGGTTAATTTATAGTTATTTTCACGATGATTGTGATTAAAGTTCTAATTTTTTTGTTTTAATTTCAGTGGGATGGCACTGGATGTTCAGGCTAGTACTGGGAGGAAGAGTATGTTGAACATGTGCAAAACTCTCTTGCACAGGCGGCTACAGCGGCTGATGAGGCAGTGATCTTGCGGAAGAAGCCCATAGATGTTGAACAAACGCATGATCTGTCTGTTTTAGTTGGGATTGGTCGCGAAATCCTTATGCTGCTGAAGTGCATTTTAGCTTTAGTTTTTTTCTGGTAGTTGGGATTGTCTACATTGTAGCGAGACTTTCATAAATTAATACCTTGTGTGGTGACATGCATGTCGTATAATTAACTAATTATATTCTAGGTTTTAATATGGTATGTATGTTATGTAATGCAGATGAGCCGGCATTGGATGGACAATGCTGATCGCCGCTCCCAAGAGTTCATTGAGGGCGTGCATTCTTTCTTACGTGTGGCCGAGGCAAACAAACGCGATGGTTTCATGTGCTGCCCATGTGCCATATGTAAGAATTTGAAGGAATATGCTAGCTCAAGCTATATTTGTTGGACGAAGCACGGAGAAACCAGGGTTGTAATAGAAGAAGGTGAAGAAGAACAATGGGACGATGATGACATTATTGCTGAATATGGTGCCTTCAATGATACTGCAATGGGGGAAGCTAAAGAAGAGGTAGTGGCAGAAGATGAGCCCGCTGATGATCTTGGTCAGGCCATTCGTGACGCACAAAGAGAATGTGAAAGTGAAAAGGAGAAGATCAAGTTCGAGCGCGCGCTAGAGGATCACAAGAAATTGCTATACCCAACTTGTGATGCGGGACAAAAAAAGTTGGGTACCACACTAGAATTGCTGCAATGGAAGACAAAGAATGGTGTATCTGACAAGGGATTTGGGGAGTTACTGAAAATCCAAAAGAAGATGCTTCCAAAGGATAACGAATTGCCCGTCACTATGTACGAAGCAAAACAGGTAGTCTGCCCTTTGGGATTAGAAATCCAGAAGATACATGCCTGTCCTAATGACTACATCCTCTACCGTGGTGAGAAGTACGAGAAGTTAGATGCATGCCCGGTATGTCATGCATCGCGGTATAAGATCAGGCGAGATGACCCTGGTGATGTTGAGGGCGAATGTCCCACGAAGAAAATCCCTACCAAGATTATGTGGTATGCTCCTATAATACCACGCTTGAAACATTTGTTCAGAAACAAAGACCATGCAAATTTGTTGTGATGGCACAAGGAAGACCGTAAGGTAGACAATATGTTGAGACACCCTGTTGATGGGTCCCAGTGGAGAGCAATCGATAGAGAATTCCCGGAGTTTGCAAATAACGCAAGAAACTTAAGGTTTGCTTTTAAGTACGAATGGTATGAATCCTTTCGAGGAGCAGAGCAGTAGTCATAGCACTTGACCTGTTACTCTATGTATCTACAACCTTCCTCCCTGGTTATGCATGAAGCGTAAGTTTATTATGATGCCAGTGCTCATCCAAGGCCCAAGGCAACCTGGCAACGACATCGATGTGTACCTAAGGCTACTAGTTGAAGAACTTCTACTTTTGTGGAATAGAACAGGTGTACGTGTGTGGGATGAGCACAAACAGGAGCACTTTGACCTGCGAGCATTGTTGTTCGTAACAATCAATGATTGGCCTACTCTAAGTAATCTTTTAGGACAATCAAACAAGGGATATAATGCATGCTCACATTGTTTCGATGACATTAAAGGTATATTCTTGAAAAAATGTTGAAAGGTCGTGTACCTTGGCCATTGTCGATTTTTTCCTGCGAATCACCCCCTAAGAAAGAAAGGCAAGCATTTTAAAGGTAAGGCAGACCACCAGACCAAGTCGAGCAACAGAACTGGTGAGGATGTACTCAATGTGGTCAAGGATGTCAAAGTATTATTTGGAAAGGCACATGGCAGCGAACCTGTTCCGAACGACGCCGATGGCCACGCACCCATGTGGAAGAAGAAGTCCATATTTTGGGAGCTACCCTATTGGCAAGTCCTAGAGGTCCGTAGCGCGATCGACGTGATGCACCTGACGAAGAATCTTTGTGTGAACCTACTAGGCTTCATGGGTGTGTATGGCAAGCCTAAGGACACACTTGAAGCATGACAGGACCTACGATGTTTGAAAGAACGAGACAACCTACATCCAGAGAAGATAGATGATGAACGCCATTACTTAAGTCCTGCCAGCTACACTCTTAGCAAAGAAGAGAAGGAAAGCATGTTTGAATGCCTAGCAAGCATCAAGGTACCATCTGGATTCTCCTCGAATATAAAGGGTATAATAAATGTGCTAGAGAAGAAATTTCTAAACTTAAAGTCCCATGACTGCCACATGCTCATGACGCAATTGCTTCCAGTTGCATTAAGAGGAATTCGACCTCCAAATGTACGTCTAGCCACCGTGAAGCTATGTTCATTCCTCAATGCAATTTCTCAGAAGGCAATCGATCCAGTGGATCTAGCTAAACTACAGAATGATGTGGTTCAATGTCTTGTCAGCTTTGAGTTGGTGTTCCCTCCTTCCTTCTTTAATATCATGACACACCTCCTAGTTCACCTGGTCAAGGAGATTAGCATTCTCGGTCCTGTGTTCCTGCACAACATGTTCCCCTTTGAGAGGTTCATGGGAGTCCTAAAGAAATATGTTCACAACCGTGCTCGGCCAGAAGGAAGCATCACCAAGGGCTATGGAACAAAGGAGGTCATTGAGTTTTGTGTTGACTTTATTCCCGACCTTGACCCGATTGGTGTTCCTGAATCGCGACACGAGGGGAGACTAAGTGGAAAGGGGACACTAGGGAAGAAAACATATATTGGTACGTAGGACAATTATTTTAATATAGCACACTACACAGTTCTGCAAAACTCCTCCTTGGTGGATCCGTATATCGAGACACATAAAGAGTTGCTCTGATCCGAGTTTTCAGGGAAGTCTGAAGCTTGGATTACGCGTCAGGACATGGAAACTTTCAGCGACTGGTTGCGAAAAAAATGTCAGGGTGATGAGAGTATTGATGAGCAACTGTATTTGTTGGCTAGGCAGCCATCGTGGCATATCCTCACATACAAAGGGTACGAGATAAATGGGAATACATTTTACACAGTAGCCCAAGATAAAAGGAGCACCGACCAAAATAGTGGTGTCCGCATAGATGCCACCGACCCTAATGGAAATAAGCAAACATATTATAGCCGCATAGAGGAGATATGAGAACTAAACTATGCACCTACTTTTAAGGTACCTTTGTTCAAGTGCCAATGGGTAAATGCGGTTGGAGGCGGGGTAGCAGTCGACAACCAGTATGGAATGACAATCGTGGACCTCAACAATATTGGGTACAAAGACGAACCGTTCGTCCTTGCCAAGGATGTGAATCAGGTGTTCTATGTCAAGGACATGTCTACAAAACTGAAGAGAGGGAAAAACAACAACGACCCAATTATTGAGCCAAAGCGCCACATAGTTCTTTCAGGGAAAAGAAACATCGTCGGAATTGAAGACAAGTCAGATATATCAGAAGATTATGAAAAGGATGACCGAATTCCACCCTTCATAGTGAACAAAGACCCAAGCATCCAGCTAAATGATGAGGACACTCCATGGTTACGGCTCGATCATAACCAAGGGATATACGTTAAGAAGAAGTTCACTACTGTGCCCACTTGATATATATAGTGATGTATTAGACCTATTATGTAATAATTGTGACTTCAGATTTTTTTGTCGTGTTTTCGTATTTTCTATGGTTTAAATGAATTTTCTGCTTGACGGTGGATTTCCTGTGGAGAATGTGTGATGAAAAACCAAATAATCAACGTTAATAAGATGTGAAAACTTATTTCCTGTCGAAAAGTAACAGTTTTAATGATTTTAATCAAGTAGTATATTTTTGCATGGTGGAAATTGTAATTATTATTTACACTATGTTAAATATTTATACAGTAAAACAAAAGAGTATAGGTTACAAATTTATGTTGTGTATAATAATGCAAAACCAAGTCTAGGAATATTTATTATAATTTTTTGGATGATATTTTATTTATTAGGCAATTAATAACTGTCTGCATATTTATATAAAAGAAATATACAAAAAAGGAAAAACTTCTGGAACCGGCAGGAAGACAACTGTAGCCCACATTTACTCCCGGGTCGATCAACCACCCAGGACTAAAGGTGGGCTACGTTTTCGCGGCCCACCAAAAAAATACATTTAGTCCCGGGTCATGGATGCACCCAGGACTAAAAGGTCAGAGCTTTAGTCCCAGTTCTTACCATCACCCGGGACTAAAGGTCCTTTAGTCCCGGGCTGTGGCTTCACCCGGGACTAAAGATCGGCCTAATATATATCGCCTCGTCTTCTTCTCCCATCCATCGTCTTCATTCTTCGCCCGAGAGCCACCGCGCCGCCGCCGCTCCCCATAGCCTCCAGCCGCCTCCACGTGCCATCTCTCGCCATCTCCGCCAGTGGCCCGGCTCGCGCCTCTCCCTGGTTCCACACGCTTGCACGCCTCGCCGTGCGCTCGTCGTCCCCTTCACTGGAGCGCTCGTCGTCGTCCCCTTTGTCAGAGCGCTCGTCGTCGTCCCCGTCGCATCCTCGTCGTCGAGAGATCACCTCCGGCCATCCTCGTCATCCTCCACCCTCGTCGTCCTCGTCAGCAACAGTGTGTGTATGAGTGTGTGCTTATTTGTAGATTTTATTTGTGTATGTGTGTGCTCGGACCGACGATGAGGGAGCAGGGGAACGGGGCGGCCATGGAGTACAGCTCTAGAGGACTTCAGGCGTGTTTGGTTCATGCCTTCACCTTGCCACACGCCCGCACCGTGCCCTTGTGTCTTGCCGCGCACGGCGTAGAGTAGTGATTTTTGAGACTTGGCGCTCGGGCCCGTCGAACGAAAGTTCCAATTTGCAATATGCCTGGTTCGGTGTGCTCTTGGTATTCAAACAGGTCGAGTGTAGAAGATAACAATCGAGAGCCTTCAAACTTAGAGTATGTCAGTAGCATAGAGAGCACAAAATCGTTAGGGCATGTTTCACCGCGAACCAGCCCCCTCGGCCCTCAATCCTGTAGGCGTCCACCCTAGCCCCCATCTAGCAGTTTGCAGTTGTTCTGGATCCCATGCCCGCTCTCTTCCCTCTCTGCGCCCTTCAATCCCTAACGTTTCCACCGAGCCTTGCCCAGATCCAGTGAGGAAGAGGCCGCCGAACACCTCCTATCGCAACGCCACCTCCTTTGCCCCAGATCTAGTGGCCCGCCCCGACGCGGATCTTGCCGTGGCCCTCTCTCATCATGCGTCCGGATCTCCTCCTCCGATCTGACACAACAGAGCAAGGGGCGGGCCGGCAGGCGCGATGGCCGCGACATGCTCCTTCCCCATGCGGCCGGGATGCCCTTTTCCCTATGGCGCTATTTCTTCCCCGTGGCCACGACGAGCGCTTCCCCATGGCGCTACTTCTTCCTTGCAAGCAGCCGCGATGCCCTGCTTCTCTGCGGCAACGACACACTCTTCCCGCGGTGCTACGGGCTGCGAAGACCTCTTGCCCGTGATGCTATTTCTTTCCCGCAAGCGGTCGCGATGCTCTCCTGCATAGATAAGTTGGTAGGGATGATAGGTGGACCTCAATTGTTAGTGTCTATTAAAAGGATTTGGGGGCTCTGGTTGGAGGTCTTCTACCAGAGCAGAGAAGTTGGTGAAGAGATACTAATAGGTCCTAATAGCTCATACATAAGCCAATTATCCAACCACCTATTAGTAAGATGTGGGTTCAAATAATCCATACTAAAGATGGATTGATGTCCTAAGATTTTAGGCCATGCAGAAACATGGATTGATGAACTAGTTGAACTTGCGGACCGTGTTCATCTCGGCTAGCATGTTCTCTGCCGAGTGGTAATGGACGTCAAAGAGGAGCTTTGATTCTACGAGGGAGAGCGGCAACGGTCGTGGAAGACCGTGTTCCCTTCCTCATAGAAACGTAGCTCTTCTGTGGCCAAGTACGGTGCCGTCCAGTGGAGAAATGCTCGCCGAGATGATCACGTAAGCATGGTCAACTAGTACGGATGGTTACTTATTTAAACATGTTTTTGAGCTAGAATTTGATGGATATTTGATAACTTCAGACCTACAAATGTCATCTACAAATGTTACTATCCTCGAGGTGGCACGTCCTACAGGAGTCCATTTTATAGATATAGTTTTTATTTTTTGTAGATATATCTAGTGGAGTAAAAGTTAGATGGCTGCCCCGAGAGACAACATGGATGAAGAAATGATGGATATTATCAACACCGGCACTCAATTTGCCGATGGTGACCAGCAGGATGTAGATGACGGGAGTCAATACCTGGCTCTTGAAGATAACCAAGAAAATATTGTGCAAGAAAATACTGGCGAGGTATATATATTTGAACATCTATCATCTATTATGTGTACACATGATATTTATTTATTCTTTTTTTATACATAACCCTCTAGATCGACGACCACAATGGCGAAAAGCAAAAAAAATCGAGGCCCGAAAAAGCCATTGGAGGGGCGCTACATAATATCGGAATTCAATATCGAGACAGGCGAACCACTTGGTCCACATGCAAGGAAATTCGTGCAACACTGTGGGTGCCTTGTAAGGGACATACTTCCGATCAGTGCCCGTGAATGGAAGCAAAAGATCAACAAGCCTCATGTTAGTTTTGTCTCTGATCTTGATAAGAATTTAATTTGGGATGATATCCTTCAACATTTCACGTTGCAAGCGGATGATTATGATGCTATCAACGATGATGAATTGAAGGAACTAGTTCAAAAGTGGGCTATGAAGAAGATGGCCACACAATTCCAGACTTGGAAGAAATCCCTATACACGAAATACGTCAAGAAGAACCTAACGCCCAATTTCAATACTAGCGGCCCGCTCGTGAAGTTGAGGCCCTACTGGAATGATTTTGTACAGTACAAGACATCGGAAGAGGGTAAGAAACGGGTGAGAAGGAACCAAGAGAATGCCCGACAGAAGGTATACCACCATGGCATGAGATCAGGTGGGTACGCGACTGCCATTCCCAAGTGGGAGAAAATGGAAGCGGACATTCTCGCCAAGGGTATCACACCAGAATCACTCAATTGGCCCAAACGCGCAAAGAATTAGTTTTTCGCTCATGGGGGAAGACTGGACCTAGAGATCGGGAAGCTGGTTCATGGCACAAAACTCGAAAGAGCAACACAAAGATTGTCTTATGCTCTACAAGCTAAAGCTATTGGTGC
Organism: Miscanthus floridulus; assembly: GCF_019320115.1. Lineage (NCBI taxonomy): Eukaryota > Viridiplantae > Streptophyta > Magnoliopsida > Poales > Poaceae > Miscanthus > Miscanthus floridulus. The sequence goes on along the minus strand of NC_089582.1, from coordinate 26,928,000 downwards.
GTTCAGGCCCAATAGAGAGAAGGATGAACTGACGTATGCCCTCGGGACCGCTGAACACAGTGGCGAACGAGAGGTTTAGGACGGAACATTTCTTGGGAGCATGGTTTCCCTGATGATAGAGATAACTACAGAAGTCGGCAGAGAAGGAAGGATGAGGATGCAGCGTGGATCAGTAGGTTGGGGGAATTGGTTCGTGAGTCACGGGAGGCGTTGCTTCAAGCATAGGAGCGTGAAAAAGACATGCAAGCTAGAATGCATGACAAAATCAGAAAGCAAGTGCAAATAGCAATGAGTGCCCAAAGGCAGACATTAGATCCAGGAATCAACATTATTAGCCCCCCTGATCAGTTGAAAAGCAGTTGCGCTTCCACGGAATTGCCAAATCAAGATGACGCAATGCTACGTTTCCCTGTGGATGACATCACTGCACCGTTTACATCATGTGAGCTACATATTCCAAAAGAGAATGCCACAATCATGGTGGCTCTTGATGTTTTTTCTCCTCTAGATCCTACCAAGACACCAAGAATCCATGGGGCAATAATACCACCTGGATATGTTAGCGTCTCAGTGGATAGAGTTAACAAAGGTTTTAGTGATCTGCCTCTTGACATTCCAGGAGGTGATGGGGAGAAGACTCTAGGAGAAGCAGAGAAGACATTCATACTATGGTGCAAGCGCTACATCATTATTCCCGGGGTCTCTAGTCCACCGCTACCTCCTCAACTGCCAGACAATAGGTGCAGACAAAAGTGAACGAAACAATTTTTTCACAAATTTTCTATTGACATGCATGATTAATAATAACAATTTCTTATATAATTATTCTTTTTTGTAATCACACAGCAGGGCCTCCGCCAACCTAAGTCCAATTATTCAATCTCTAGATCATCATAGTGCTCCGGGCAATGATTATGCAACGCCGCCACCGCCGCCACCTCCAAGGAGGTCTCCAATGCCTCCAAGGAGGTCTCCACCACCGCCACCTCCGAGGAGGTCTCCAACGCCTCCAAGGAGGTCTCCAGCTCCTAAGAGGTCCGCCCCGCAAATGAAGTCGTTGGCCCACCAACCGGCAAAGAAGAAAGCCTCCTCTAATCCAGTTATTCCCTGAAAACTGTCTTACGAGAAAAGTGAAAAGGAATTAAAGGCTGAAGTACAAAAAGATGTGAAAAGTTTCTTCGAAAATGTAAGAAAGCAACGACAAGCGAAGGAGAACCCGGAGAAACCGTACTTCTACCTAGCTCCAGATCTTCTAAGAAAGAAGGTGGACAAAAAAAAGCAGGAATCTCAAAAGACCCGGCCAAAATCGGACTATGACCGCTCTCTCACCAAGTCATTTGAGGCGGCGCAGAAAAAGACTAGAGCAGGAAAAGGTGTTGCACAACTCGGACAACAATCGCAACAATGAGTCCCCCCTCTTGTCATTCATAATGAATATGGTTCAAACTTAGACTCACCGGACGTTGATTTTGAGGAATTGGTTCGGTTTTATAAGGATACAGGTTTGGACCTTGCCCAAGTGCTCGCTTAAGGACCATCTGCTCCGAAAGTGGATCCTTGGAAGAAATTGGAACATGGAAAGAGTCTATACAACCCTGAGGCCTTAGGTGAACTGGGTACGCAAATATACCTGCTAAACAAGTGGTACATGGCGGCGTGTAAACGGGGAGAGAACTTTGTTTCTGTCAGAATTAGAAACCAACATTACTTCCGTGGTTATGACGTTATATATGTCGAGTTTGGAGAATTACAACAACTATGCCACCTGGACTCTCTCGACAAAAGTCTCATTAGCTGCTATTGTCTGTAAGTGTGATTATTTTCTACTATTAAAGTATATATATATAAAGCTACATGTATATATATAAATTATATATCCTCACACTATATTTTTATATATGCAGATATGAGATGGCAGAACTCAGAAAGAGACAGGATAACGATGTTGGTTTCGTTGATCCAAATGTCGTATTCAAACACCCTAATCCCCCGCCGCCTGGATGGAAAGATGGACTTGAGAAAAATCTCATGAGGTTCTTAGTGAACCAACAAAACAAGGACATACTATTCCCCTACAACTTCAAGTGAGTGTTAAATAATTAATGTCGATCATATGGACATTAGTTCAATTATTTGCTTACTAGCTAAGATATCTCCCACATATACATATGTTGACTCTAGTTAATGTCGATCATATTTGTGTATAAAAACATATGCAGCAATCACTGGATATTGATGGTCATCGATATGGCCAATAGTCGGTTGCGCATCTTAGACTCATTAAGAAAAGAGCAAACAGAGTACCAAGACATGATAGATATTATCCAAGGATAATTTGGTCTCTCTAGCAACTATATATACCCCGATCTCTTAACTACAACAATTATTAAAGGCCAAATTAATTTTTTATTTTATTGGGCGCAGTGTTTGGAAAATTTTTATTGAGGAACACCACATGAAACATTGCAAAGCGCCACTGGATGTAATCGCACACAAAGTAAGTACCAGCTACATTTATATATATATAATTCAATTAACACCATGCATGCTTTCAATTCACCGGATCTTTTTTCTTGTAAAAGTGGGTTCTGAGGCAAGAACAGGGGAACAACTACTGCGGATACTATGTTTGCGATTTCATCATGGCGTACTAAAAAAGAACTCCTGAAGAGAACCTCAAAGTACGTTATATAAATATATTCATATATTTACAATTTCTTTTATTGCTCATATATAGAAGTAATCACGTGACCAACACACACACATATATGTATATATATATATATATATATTAATACTTTTCCTTTAACTTTTATTGAAGACTCTATGGTTGAAGGAAAAGTCATACGACGTGACTAACTGAAAGCAATTCAAGAGGCCATAGCAGGATTTCTTAATGACCAGGTCCTCAACCCCGCCGGCGAGTTCTACAATGACGTCAACGAAACATGGAAGCCAAACCAGATGGAGTGAATTTATTATCCCAAGGATATGATAGAATATACAATGCAAGCTTTATTTGTAATATATATATATATATATATATATATATATATATATATATATATATATATGTATATATATATATACATATACATATTATATGTACATAAAATTACGTACAATATATGTATATGCATGTAATATATATGTTAGTTTCATACTTTAGTTTGTACAAAATGTTCGAACATTATAAACGTGTAGAATATGTATATTATTAGCAGCGTAGAATACATATTCAAAAACCTATTCGAAAACCAAAATGAATCATCAATTGAAAATAGAAAAAAATAGAAAAAAATAAAACCTTTAGTCCCGGTTGGTAATACCAATCGGGACTAAAGGGACGACCCACGTGGCCAGGCCGGGAGGCCTCTTTAGTCCCGGTTGGTATTACCAACCAGGACTAAAGGTGGACATTTAGTCTCGGACGCGAAACTAGGACTAAAGGAGGGACCCTTTAGTCCCGGATTCGTGCTCCCGGTTCTAAAACCGGGACTGAAGGGGGTTGAGAACCGGGAGTACAGCTCGTTTGTCTACTAGTGGATGATAAGAAAAGTTTATGCCAATTTCTACAAGGAGCGAAGATGCCTGATGGGTTTGGCTCCAATATAAGGAGATGTGTTGACGTAAATGCATGCAATGTATCTGGACTCAAAACTCATGACTACCATATTATTCTACAGAAATTGTTACCCTTAGTCATCAGAAAGATTTTGCCAAAAGATGTTGTCACGCCATTGATTCACCTTAGTAGGTTCTTCACTGCACTTTGTTCAAAGGAGCTAGTGAAAGAAGATCTTGACAAACTTAGTAGTTCAATTAAAGAGACTCTTTGCTAGCTTGAGATGGTATTCCCACCTGCATTTTTTATATCATGATTCATTTGCCGATTCATCTAGCTGAAGAGGCTAAACTTGGAGGGCCCGTGTGTTATAGATGGATGTATCCAGTTGAGAGGTATCTACGTACTGTTAAAGGCTATGTGAGGAACAAGGCGCACTCAGAAGGTTCAATAGCCGAGGGATACATAGCCGAGGAGTGCCTTACATTTTGTTCTAGATTCTTGGACATCGACACCAAGCTGAATCGCGCTGATCGTCATGAAAGTACAGCCGTGAATGAGCCACCGTCTGGTCTGAGCATATTTGGTGAAATGGATTATAAGAGGAGAGGACAGACTATCGAGATATTTGGTGGAGATGAGGCACTACATAATTAGTAACTACGATGAAGCCAGACCATGGGTCGAGTAAGTTGCAATATACCAACATTAATTAATGTACTATTTGTTTGTGGCATCAACTAATTAATTGGCTATTTCGATGTAGGGAGCATATGGAAGAACTAAAAAAAATAGTATAAAGAATCTTAATAAACGACATGAGGAGCACTTTGTAAGGTGGTTCGAGGACAAGGTTAGTTCTATTTCTTTATTTTTTTTATTCCATGTGATGGTTAGAACGATGTACTAATTAACAGAGACATTTGTTTTCAAACTGGATTTGCAGATCACCAAACTATATGAGAAAGGGGAAGCAAGTGAACTAATGTATGCCCACTACCAGATATAGGATCTTTGCCGAGTGCCAGGGGCACTCGGCGAAGCCCCAAAATCACTCGGCAAAGGGTTTACCGAGTGTTACACTCGGCAAAGGGTTTGCCGAGTGTTACACCCGGCAAACAACACTCGGCAAACCCTTTTATGGCAAACGCTAGTTTGCCGAGTGTTTTTTATCGGGCACTCGGCAAAGACATTGCCGAGTGCCCAAAAAACACTCGGCAAACTTTTTTTTCAAAAAAAAGTAAAAAAGGCACGCCGACACCACGCCTGCACCACCAGCACCGCCGCCGCCACCACCATCCACGCCCACACCACCAGCACCGTCGCATCCGCCGGCATCCGCCGACACCACCAGCACCGCCACATCTGCATCCACCTCCGCCACCACGCCCCCTCCCTAGATCTCGCTGTTGGGGGATGGAGGGAGGGAGGGGGCGGCACCGGCCGCCGGATCTTGCCGGTGGAGAGCAGGAGGGGAGGGGCCGCGTCGGGGAAGAAGGTAGGGGAGGGGGGAGAGGGAGGGGGCAGCACCAGCCGCCGGATCTCGCCGGTGGGGAGCGGGAGGGGAGGGGCCACGCCGGTGAACGGGAAGCAGGAGGGGAGGGGCCCCACCGGAGAAAGGGGGAGGAGGGGCGATGCGGCGGTCGAATCCGGTCAGATCCGAGGAAGAAAGGTGAGAGGAGGGGTAGGGCGGCGACTGGAGAAAGGGAGAGGAGGGGCGGGGTCCCCACCGGAGAAAGGGAGAGGAGGGGCAGTGCGGCGGCCGGATCTGGGGAAGAAAGGTGAGTGAGAGGGGCGCGTGGTGGATTTGGAGGAGAGAGGAGGGGCGTGCGGCGGATTTGGAGGAGAGAGGAGGGGCGCGCGGCAGATTTGGAGGAGAGAGGAGGGGCGCGCGGCGGATTCGGAGGAGAGAGGAGCGGCGCGCAGCGGATTTAGAGGAGGAGGAGAGAGGAGGGGCGCGTGGCCAGAGAAAGGGAGAGGGGCGTGCAGTGGATTTGGAGGAGAGAGGAGCGGCAAGCAGCGGATTTGGAGGAGGAGGAGAGAGGAGGGGCTGGGCGGAGTTATAGGAAAAAAAATTGCCGAGTGTTCTGCATGTGAGCACTCGGCAAAAAAAATTATTTTTTTTCTTCTCCTTCGTTTCCCAAAAAAATTTATTTCTTTGCCGAGTGCAAAAAAACACTCGACAAACCCCTCTTTGCCGAGTGTTTTTAGCTTGACACTCGGCAAACCTCCGATTTTGCCGAGTGTTTTTTTTGCCGAGTATTTTTAGCGCAGCACTCGGTAAAGAACTTGTTTGCCGAGTGCCCGAGGAAATACACTCGGCAAACATAAAAACACTCAGCAAATTTGAGGATTCCAGTAGTGGCCCTTTCTCAAGAACCGGACCATCGAGCTTGTGTGTTCAATAGATGCTACATCAATAACTGGCTATTTCGAACGACTGCCATTGAGAGAAACCTCGTCACACAAAACAGTGGTGTGCTTGTGAGGGGTAATGGTACTACTAGCAACATGACCTGGTATGGAGTGATTAGAAGAATTATCTTACTCGAATTCCCTACACAAAAAGAAGTTGTATTGTTTCAGTGTGATTGGTATGATGTGCCGTCTGCCAGTACCAGCAAAAGTAGAGGATACAGTAGGGATAAATATGGTGTTATCGATGTCGATACTTCCAGGTTCCGATATTCAAATGAACCTTACATTCTGGCGACACAGGCTGAACCGGTGTTTTTTGTCAACCTCGTGAACGAGCCGGGATGGTCCAGTGTTGTTGTGGTGAGACCAAGAAATTTGTTTGCCATGCCAGAAGCAGAAAATGAGGGTGACATGGAAGTCGATCTACTTGATGTGGGAATCCAAGACATGAATTTAGTTGGCTCAAATGAGGATTTGTCTAATTGGACAAGAGCAGACAAGGAAGGCACAACTGGTGATGCCTCCGTTATTAATCAGGTGCGTGGCGAAGCAGTTCCCGAACCAGATGATGCAGTCTTACTTGATGAGGATGACGACGACAAAGATGACACCTACATTGACGATGGAGTTGTTGCACCAGTTGTGGTAGAAAGCCTAGAAGATGATTTCTTTGTTTAAATACTTATTTTTTGTTCAACTGTGATGCGTGCTTTAGTTGATTCTCTCCGTATTCTTCCTGATTATTGATATATCCAGACCCCAGAATTAAAATAAAATGCAATGCACTATTCAGAGGTGTGACTTGCAAGCTTGAATTTTTTTGCTTTCTTTTGAATAATTTTTGGATAAACAAGAGCACACATTCGGCATCTGAAAATAAAAATAGCATTATGCTTCTATTTGGTATGCAAATGCAACTGTGCAAGTGCGCGGCAAACGCGAATGTGTGCGTTTGAAGCTTTCAAATAACTCTTGTTTTCCATGAAAGGCCACGGCTGGACTCTTTCAGTGTTTGCAAAAGATAACTGCAGGCCGATTGGTTCCTGTCATAAGCACAAATATCAGCAAGTTGGAATTTTTTGTTGTTTTCTGAAATGCTTACAGCATGTCTTTTATATTGCTCCGTCCAGACATATCTTACTCCAATTCCCTTCTTATCATCTTCTCAAATTTCTCACTGAGTTTCATGTTTTTTTAAGTAAAATACCAGGAGCTTTCTCTTTCAATTAAGACAGGAAAGAGAGCTTTCAGAGAAAATACAATTTACAGCCCAGGCTGCAGCAGCACAGCAAACCAGAGGACGAAGATAAGGATTAGACAGGCCTCAAATACAACCAAAGCAAACAAAGTAGTGTTATCATCTTCATCCTAGATAACCTTGTATACAAGTTTCAGATCAAAAATTACAATGTGCATACAACATCTTATAGCATATCTATGATCAACTCTTACAGATCAACTAGAAAGTACGCGCGGCTTTGCCACGCAACACGCTGTAGCGGGCCAGTGAACCTATATTTTTTTAAAAAAAGTAGGGTTAGTGAGCCTTTAGTTGTGTATATGGACCTATGCACCACAGCGTCAGGGTCTCCCACTTTTTTTTTAATCTCTTTAGCGTGCAGCTTACTGCAGGTGTATCCGTGATAGAGATAGCTTCACTGGCTTCTCCGCATTGGATTCTCTAGTCTCAGCCCATTGTCTTTACCATTTCTATCTCCCTCCTGCCAACATCAGTCTGCCTTCATATCTCTCCACCAAAGCACTTCTCTCTGTCTCTGCTTTCTCCGATATCGATTTTTGGCACCTGGGAGAGGGGAGCTTGCACGGAGCAGCGCTAGCGCGGGGACCGGCGCGAGCTCGGCTGAGCTCCTCACGGTGGCGCTATCCTGTGCGCTGCCTGCTGCATGGTGTGGGGGACCCTGGCCACAAGAGGGTCGTGACTCGTGAGGGTGCGGATCCGCAGTTCGGTAGAGCAGATGGCATGCAGATCCAAGGCGACGGCCTAATTGGTATGCACCAGTCTTCAAGCTCTGTGGCAGGATTATTGCAATCTGATCTAATCCTAATCTTTGTACAAAGAAATTGAAAGGGGAAATAGTAGGTAATAAAGCTATCTTCCCACAGTTAGACAGTAGGAGCACCCACAGCTTTATGAACGCCGTGGTGATTGATGGGATTAAGTAGAAATTGGTTAAAACTAATCCAATGGTTGTGAGTGTAGAAAATGGTAGGAAAGTTGATATATGATTATTGGAATTAGCGATGTTGATGGCACTTTGAACAGCGCATTATATACTGCTCTGGTTAAGATCAGTCCTATAGATGGTAATATTAAGTAGTTTTTTTTTTGCCATGGTTCCTTTTTTGTCTTTTATAAATAACACGTTCTTAGGGTATAGTAAGGTAGCCAAATTGCTTCGACATAATAATTTACATAAAGATACTCTTAGATATAAGTGGGAAGGTAGCCAAAGTGCTTCGAGAGCTCTCACTACAGGAAACCGGGACTTTGCCCAGTGCTCAAATCTTTGCCGAGTGCCAAATATCGGGCACTCGACAAAGGCCACCTTTGCCGAGTGCCGCACTCGGCGAAACTTGGCACTCGGCAAATAGGGCTTTGCCGAGTGTCTGGCACTCGGCAAAATAAGGCACTCGGCAAAGCCAAACTTTGCCCAGTGCCAGACACTCAGCAAAGTTGGGCACTCGGCAAAGAGGCGCCCGGGGATAACGGTACCCAACGCCGTCCTCTTTGCCGAGTGCCTTCTGTTTGGCACTCGGCAAAATATTGGCTTTGCCGAGTGCCTAGGGCTAGCACTCGGCAAAATATTCACTTTGCCGAGTGCCAAACCTTGGCACTCGGCAAAATAATTTTTTTTGTTTTTTGCCACCAACTTTTTTTCTTAGATTTGTATTTGTACCATGAACAACATGTTCAAATTTGGCACAATTTCATTGCTGTTTGCTATATTTCTTTACTTTATTTCGTTTTCTTGCAATTTTCCGGAAAATGTAGGTTTGAACTGCAGGTGCATCGAATAATAGTTTTGATCCATTCCAAAAATGTTATTCTTGTTTGTTAGTGTCACTTTATGCTAAATCTAGGAACTGTCTCCAAATTTCGATCAACGTGCTCACGGGGCAACGTCGCGAACTTGTGCGAGTGGTTATTTAATTCTATAAAATTCAAACGAATCCCGAAAATCATGAAACTTGGCGAGATGTCGTCATACCAAATTCCGTACCTGTTTCGGATTGTCCACGTTTTTTGGACAGCCCACGGATGCGTAGATGGGTTGGTTTCCGTGGCCCGCTCCTGTCCGAGATAGAGTTTCGGCACCACCTCCTCGTTGTTCTCCTGATACACAATCTCCCTGCCAGGACGTGTATCGGGAGAACAACGGGGAGGTGCTGCCGAAATTCTGTCTTGGATAGGAGCGGACCATGGAAGCCAACCTCATCTACGCATCCTCGGGTGGGATTAGGACCTATCCTTCACCTATTAGATGTATAGTAGGAACGCCTTGTGGATTTACCTGCAGTTTTTATTACTCGCTTACATATGCATGTGCCAGAGGATGGATAACCGTGAGTGGATGTACACGGGCCACGCAAGTATGACCCCAGAATGGATGACCAAGACCAATGCTTTCCTGGAGCATGTATTTGGCGAGGCTGCTAAAGGGTCAGCCCGGATGCTGTGTCCGTGCAGCAGATGTGGCAACAAGAAAAGAAAAATTAAGAGGCTCGTGGGGGAAGATCTTATCAAGTATGGATTCACGGCAAACTATACCCGCTGGATCCACCATGGTGAAGCCGATCGTATTAGAGAGGAGGTGGTGAGACAGCGTCTCGAGGATTATGATGGAGATGGCGGGGTAGCAGACTGGATGGATGACATTCAGCAGGCACGGTTCGGTGAAGGATTGGAGGAGAAGCCAGAGGAAAGCGCAAAGGCGTTCTATGATATGCTGTCTTCAGCGCAGAAGCCCTTGCACGAAAAGACAACGGTATCACAGCTGGATGCAATTGGACGCATCATGGGGTTGAAGTCGCAGTTTAGCATGAGTCGGGACAACTTCGATGGTATGTTGGCAGTTTTTGGATCTCTGCTTCCGGAGGATCACATCCTACCAAAGAACTTGTACGAGTCACAGAAACTTCTTCGTGCACTTAAGATGCCGTATGAGCAGATCCATGCTTGTCCAAATGGATGCGTCCTTTTTAGGAAAGATCACGAGGGAGCAACGCAATGTCCAAAGTGCAAATCCTCTAGGTACCTGGAGGTCGACACTAGTGATGGCAAGAAGGAACAACTGAGTATCCCTACGAAGGTCCTACGGTACCTTCCTTTCATACCGAGGATCCAATGGCTGTACATGACAGAGGAGTCCACGAAACAGATGACATGGCACAAAAATGGCAAAAGGTACAATCCGGACAAGATGGTACACCCATCGGATGGCGACGCCTGGACCCATTTCGATGGCATACATCATGTTAAAGCTGAGGAGGCTCGCAATGTACGTGTAGCGTTGGCAACAGATGGGTTCAACCCATATGGATTGTCCGCGGCCCCATACACTTGTTGGCCCGTGTTCGTGATACCCCTAAATCTCCCCCCCGGTGTCATCTTTCAACCCAAGAACGTATTTTTGTCGCTGATAATTCCTGGACATCCGGGGAACAATATGGGTGTGTTCATGGAGCCTGTGTTCGATGATTTGATCGATGCTTGGGAAAAGGGGGTACTGACATACGACCGAGCTACAAAGAGAAACTTCACAATGCATGTGTGGTACCACTACTCCCTGCATGACTTCCTGGCGTATGGCCTATTCTGCGGGTGGTGTGTTCACGGGAAGTTCCCATGCCCAATATGCAAGGCAGGTGTGAGGTTCACTTGGCTGAAGAGTGGTGGCAAGTTTTCTTTGTTCGACCAACATCGTCAGTTCCTCCCCCTTAACCATCCATTCAGACGAGACATCAAGAACTTCACGAAAGGTGTTGAAGTCACCGATCCTGCACCTCAGATGATGACCGCTGCCGAGATCCGCGCTGAGATAGAGGCTCTCAAAGTTGATAAAGAGAAAGGTCGTTTTGATGGATATGGTCAGTACCACATGTGGACTCATAAATCGGGCTTGACTAGGCTTCCCTATTTCAACGATCTTCTTCTTCCACACAACATTGATTTAATGCACACAGAGAAGAATATCGCCGAGGCGCTTTGGGGAACACTCATGGACACAGAAAAGTCAAAGGACAATGTTAAGGCAAGAGTGGACCTGGCAACACTGTGCGATAGACCAAAGCAAGTGATGAAGACTCCCGCGCCTAGCAAGAAATGGAAAAGGACTTCGGTCGATTTCGTTTTGAAGAAGGACCAAAGGAGGGAAGTATGTCAGTGGGTTCAGTCGTTAATGTTCCCTGATGGGTATGCGGCGAATCTGAGGAGGGGAGTGAACGTGTCCACTTGTCGAGTGTTAGGGATGAAGAGTCATGACTTCCACATATGGATTGAGCGGCTCCTTCTAGCGATGACCAGAGGTTTCGTCCCCGAGCATGTGTGGTGCATCCTGGCAGAGTTGAGCTATTTCTTCTGCCAGCTTTGTGCCAAGGAGCTATCTCAGGCCATGATTGATGACTTAGAGAAACTGGCACCTGTGTTGCTCTGTAAGATGGAGAAGATCTTCCCACCCGGCTTCTTCCTCTCAATGCAGCATCTGATTTTGCACCTGCCTCACGAGGCACGAATGGGGGGGCCCGTGTAAGCCCGTTGGTGCTATCCAATCGAGAGATGTCTAAAGGTTCTTCGGAAAAAGTGTAGAAATAAAGCCAGAATTGAGGCAATCATGGCAGAGGCATTCATTCTTGAGGAGGTGTCAAACTTCACAACATCATACTATAAGGATAGCCTTCCCAGCGTGCACAATCCAATCCCTCGTTACAACACCGACGAGAGGTCATCAAATCTCAGCCTTTTCAAAGGTCAACTTGGCAGGGCAAGCGCTTCGAGCACCAAGACCTTGCGGAATGATGAGTGGCGCACTATCATGTTGTATGTGTTGTTGAACCTTGACGAAGTGAACCCTTATGTGCAGTAAGTTCTCAATGAGCTTGTTACATACGCCGTCACTATCGTCTATCTATCCAACCCCCTTGTCTCTTGCTTTTTCAGGGAATTTCTGAATACATACTAGACAGGAAATAGGGATCCTTTCCCTCAAGAACAAGATAGTCTTCTCAAAGATGGTGTGCCCGATTTCATTTCATGGTTCGAAAAGAAGGTACCATCCAATTTACATCGTTCCATCTGTGACATCCCACTTTGCTCCTACGAGCGAGTAATGATCTATCCGCCCTCACCTTACAGGCATGCACGGATGCGGAAATGGATGAAGAGTTGAAACAGGTTGTCAAAGGCTTCCCTATAGGGTCAAGTCATTCACCGTATATGATGTGAATGGCTATCGCTTCCACACAAGAAGCCACGAGCTCAGTCGGCCCAATCGAAAAACCACGAATACAGGCCACGCAAGTTTATTATCTTCCATGGGCGTGCCAAAAAGATCCCACTCTTGAGGGTTGGTACCTTGCGCAGTTGGTATCACCGCATGGCAAAGTGCCTGTCCCAAACGATGAGGATTACAACTTTGACCCAAACACATATACAAGGGAGTTCTATCAACCCGAGGGGCCAGATGGCATGTTTCACATAGACATGTTTTCGCTGATGGGCATGGAAGTAGACAATGACATTGATGAGGACGATGGGGATGAGGACGATGGAGAAGAGGTGCAAAATGCCACAGACTTAGCACTGCTTGAGCGATTACGGTTTGGCATTGCCATTGATGACAACGATGGAGATGAGGCGGAAATGTTAGACAATATTGCTAGTGATGACGACACTTGTGATCCGGCCACTGCCGATCCTGAAGATTATTTCTAATTCATGTAATACTATATTATTATTATTTTCTAGTTATGTTTCGTTCATTTTGCATCTCTATATTTATCTATATTGTGCTAACTGGTTTACTCTTTGTATTTGCAGGCACTCGACAAAATGCCGGGCGAAAGGCGGACCCGGACCTGCAACTCGCTCTACGCGAGGACGACTTAGGAGGCAAAGGCGGAGGCGGAGGCGTCGGCGAGGAGCCGTCCGGCCCGCCGCCCCCGCGGCCGTCCGAGGAGGGCGGTGCAGTCGTCTGCCGTCCCCCCGCCCGAGGAGGACCAGACGACGACCACTGACGACGAGGACCAGCAGCTGGCCCCCCAGACAGGAGGGGGTGACACTTCCTCTGGGGGGGTGGCGGGGGGTGACACTTCCTCTGGGGGGTGGCGGGGGGTTCCACTTCGAGCACCTCATTGGCACCGTACTTGCGTGGGTCCTCGCAGCTCCCGAAGCGGCCAATCCCGTTTCAGAGGAGGCCGATGATTCGTCCCAAGGGCGACAAGTAAGTATCCATTCATTTTGCATCTCTTCTTGTTCATATGCTGAAAACCGAACTACGGACTAACAATTCTTCTTACTGACTCCTGTAGGAACTGGGAACTTGTGTCCGGGGGCGATCATTGGCAGTGCAATGGGATCCTCGGTGGCCTGATCTGCCTGCACTACCCTGGTTTGGTCACCCACGCCTAGGTTGAGTTGCCTCCCTGGACGTGGGACCACTTCAACTCCGCCGTGGACGCCGTGTACGGCACCGTACAGGAGTGGATCAGGCGTGAGTTCTGGGTGAGTCTACATCACACTACATTGCTCAATACTATGAAATCATTAGACGTTCTTGAAATAATGAAAGGACACATGATGTCTATATGCAGGACTTCTTCACGTTGGAGGAGGGGCATGACCCCGCCTGGGTGACGAAGGTGCAGGACAGGGCATGCAGGGGCCGAGTCACGGACCTGTACTATGAGGCGAGGCTGCAGTGCCACATCAACCACTCATGCGACGTCCTTGGTCGATACCTGGGGAAGAGCGAGGCCAGTACCATGACACTCACCAGGGAGCAGTACCTCGCAGTAAGTTATAAAACATTATTACTGACTCATTCCATGAAGAATAGGTAGCCTTCATTTTATATTCTAACATTTCTAATACAATACTTGATGGCATGCAGATGTGTCCTTCTTGGTGCGCCACCCACAGAGACTGTTGGGCGGCCATCATGGACAAGTGGGTCTCTGTTGAGTGGAGGGAGAGGCACGCCCTCCGTCGGGAGTGCCGCCTGCAGATGGGTGGGCCGGCGCACCACCAAGGCAACCGGCCCCTCAGCTCGTACGCCTAGGCCTGGGTACACGCTACACACTTATTTATTTATTTGTTCTAACGCTCAATTCTCATTACTTCTAATCGTCTTTGTGTTTTCCTCGCAGTCCCAGTCGCATGATGGCCAGGAATGCAACGAGTTCATGGCGTACGCCATGGCACACAAGGGCAAGGCGACAGCCCCGGACACCGTCTACAACCCGGAGGATGGGCCCGAGGCGTACAGCAACACGAGCGTCCACAGCAAGCTCACCGACTACGCCTCGTCGGCCCGCGAGTGGCATGGGGAGGACTTCGACCCCGCCACCCAGCCCCTTGATACCAACCTCGTGATGAGGCTCGGAGGAGGGAAGCAGCACGGTCGGTACTAGATGGCCTCCAACATGGTTGACTCGACCTCTGTGCCCAACCTCGCCCAGATCCGAGCACAGAGCACGAGCTCCTCCGTCCCCATTCGACCTCGGCAGGCGAGCACACTGCAGCAGATGGTGGCACTCCAAGTTAGTTCTATTTCATTCGCTGTTCATTACTTTTACACATGTACCTTGCATTTGCATTGTTTAAACGTTGGTGATTGAATATTGCAGGCCACTGTGGAGAGGATGGAGGCCGAGAGGGTCGAGAGGGAGAGGGAGAGGGCCCAGAGGGAGGCCGAGAGGGCCGAGTGGGAGGTCCTGAGGGCCCAGAGGGCGGCCGAGGCGCAGAGGATGCAGGACATGTTCTCATTCATGTCGAGCCTCGGCACCACTCTCCCGGGTGTGGTGGTGCCCCAGTCGCTGCTCGCTCCAGTTGTGCCTCCTACTCCTCTGGCTCTAGGCACTCCGGTGAGTATATATATATATGGTTGATCAAGTCCTTTAGCTTGTGTAGATACTAATGAATTCAATTCTCCTTTGTGCAACAGTCGTCGGGTTCGAACCCGACTCCTTCGCCTCAGCACACACACCCCGGCTGGACAGGTCCACCACCGCATGGAGGTGCCCCTTCAGGCTCCCATTGGGATCAGTGGCAGTAGGTGGTGCCCCTTCATGTTTCATTGACTTTTCTTGATCTAGGACTTGTGTTGGATGAAGACTTCTTAGATGTTGTCATGGATTTGCACATTGGATGTGCGTGTGATGGATTATGCAGGAGGATGTGCTTGTGATGGATGTTGGATGTGCTTGTGATGTATTATGGATGTATGTGATGGATTATGTATGCGTTTTGTGTGATGCTAAATGCCTGTGTGCTGTCTCATGTATTATATATGAGTTTTGCGTGTTTGCTTTCGAAGGAAAGCAACAAACAAAAAAATTACAAATTTCCCAGCTTTGCCGAGTGCCAACACTGGGCAAAGAAGTCTTTGCCGAGTGCCAGGGGTGTGGCACTCGGCAAAGCTGGAAAAAAATGCTGCAAAAACAGCCACTTCCCAGTTTTGCCGAGTGCCACAGCCTGGCACTCGGCAAAGAGGTCAATTTTGCCGAGTGCCAGATGGTACCACTCGGCAAAGACTATTTTTAAAAAGAATTTTTTTTTAAAAAAAAATGGTTTCTTTGCCGAGTGCTGAGTCCTGGCTCTCGGCAAAAATTCAAATTTTGCCGAGTGCCAGTCCCTAGGCACTCGGCAAAGCCGACGTCAAATGTTGACAGCAGTTATTTTTTTGCCGAGTGCGGGCTTGGCACTCGGCAAAGACTTTGCCGAGTGTCGATTTTTGGCACTCGGCAAAGAAATTTTTGCCGATAAAATCTTTGCCGAGAGACCTTTGCCGAGTGCGGCACTCGACAAAGCCTTTGCCTAGTGCTTGGCTGGCTTTGCCGAGTGCCCCTAGCACTCGACAAAGAGGGCGTCTGCAGTTGTGTCTATTTGTTTGTGCTAGGTGCATAATAATTTACATCAAAATATTGAACACGACGGGCCGAGAATCTTCGCGAGTTACCGGATGGAGCTGTATTAGAGACTTTTCCTCCAGATTTTGCAGTGCATCATCTTCATTCTGCAGGTACAGGCGTTGGATACAAACAGGGTTGCCTATTAAACTTCAAAAAGGGAGTAAGGTTAGTAACTTTAAGTTAGAAAAATAAATTTAAAAATAGGGTTCCTGTACGGATTTTATTTTGGTATTACCTCTTCTGAAAGCTTTTGATCTCTGGAATATCATTTTCATTGATGTACCACCTACATGCCGCTGTTCCACTCAAGAATGTATATTTTTGTCCATATGTCTTCATGAGTGTTCCCACAAATATAGCTATAACATGATGTTTTTGTCCAACATCTAGAACTGTCTCACCATCAAATTCTAAGGCTCTTTTTCCAGATAAGGATAAATCAATTGTATTTCCCCCTTAAAACAAATAGATGATAAGGATTGGTAAGCAGGATTAAGCTGGAGTACTCAATCAAATATTCAAATTTGCCATTGGTAATGAATATTTATAGAAACACAGACAGTTTTTTAGTCTAGCATTGAAAAGTACAATTGTTTTTATGTTGAATTAATTTCAAGTTTATGTATCGTACCTCAAATCATGTAGTTTTACGATCCTCCTTGTGATGTGCTCTCCTGAGGTTGAATAAGCAGTAGCAGCATTTGAAACCGCCACAATTTTTCCAATGACATCTATAAGAGTAGTAGAAAAATGTTTTAGTTGGTGTGATCAGAAAGGAAAATATATGATTTGTGCAGAATTTTTATGATCTTACCAAGGAAATATTCAGTTTTGTTTACGTAATCCCCAAGCTTATCTAGTGGAGTGAGGGAAAATGTGTATTTAGGGAATCCTGGAATATCATTATTCAGCTAAACGATTGTAGTCCTCATGTTAAGTTTGAGCATATAAGGATTTGGTACAGCCTTAAAATCTATCTTCCCACGAACAACTTTTATCTTTGTGATGTAGACGATATTTCCTTCTTCTAAATATGGTGTGGTAGATGGTATTGCATGTGGTGGGATTTCAGCATATATAGAATCACCCTGTAGACAGGTAAAAAATATAAACATGTATCGCGACGTCTTAACTTCCTCATCAAATAAAATATCAAGAATCTGGTGTGTTAAACTGTTAACAAAGCAGGAAGCAGCAATGGATCGTACCTGAAATGTAGAATCTTTAAATTAGACTTTGTTATATTACCTTCTGATCAATCAGTACAAGGTCCACATGTTTGATATCATTCAGTTCACTCTTCCCTCTAAATTCCCACATCCGGGATACACGAACACATATTTTGTACTCTAAGCTTCCTGGACGTAGTTCTGATATTGGAGTGATATCTTTCTCCATCCTGCAGTGTATAACAGTACTAGTTTAGAAATTATGATCAAATCATTTGAAGAACTTCTCTATAAACAATATTTTTAGTTGTTTCTCCACATGATCCATCTGGGTTTTCAATTAATATTTTTAGACCTTTTCTATCTTGTACTCTTGAAACTGCCACATATAATTGCCCATGTGTAAATACTGGTTTCTTTAAATACACCCCTACATTTGATAAAGTTTGTCCTTGGCTTTTATTTATAGTCATAGCATAACAAACTTTTATTGGAAATTGGCGTCGAGATAATGTGAATGGCCAATGAGAGGCACGCGCAGTTAGATTTATTCTTGGTATATATGTTTTTTCTCCGGTGTGAGATCCTGTAATGATAACAGCTTCAATGACATTTCTTCCAAGATTTGTTATTACTAACCTTGTTCCATTACATAGGCCCAGGCTTTGATTAATGTTCCTTAGGAGCATTATAGGTGTACCAATTTTAAGTTTTAGCCTATGATTTGGAAAATTATTTGTGGTTAGGCTATTAAGATATTCTACAGGATATAATATATCTGCATCATTACAAGTATCTGAACATTTTGATATTGTATCTGCACTAAGATATTCTGTTTCAACGGCAGGTACAAGTGTAAGAATATAATCATTTATCTCATCAACAATTTCATTTGTGGTTGTAAGAATTGCTCTACTCATAAGATACTCTGGTTGCTTAAAATTTTGTTGAAAATCTGGGTATATGTGTTCGACCAAAGCTTCAATCTTGTTTCCAGTTGTGGTCAATAATAAGTCTTCTGGAATTTGAATTGTAGTGGTATCTTGATCTTCTTCAGCATTATCTTTTGATTGATATGTAATGTTTCCATTCCCAATATCTATTATCCATTTATTGAAACTATCTAACTCCTGATATTCTGTTGAATGTATGTCATATTGTTTTAAACGCATGTTTTGATGCAAAAAAAAATTCTTCACATGATTCCATAAATATGATCTAAATATTGAAGCACTTATTATCTGAGATTTCGATGCATTTTCTATAACTGACAATACTTGTTTTGGATCTCCTCCTAGTACAACAACTTTTCCTCCAAAAGGTATGTTCAATAAATTTGTTTCTTTTTCAGATATATATCTCTGAGTGATCTATCTAAAGCCTCAAAACATTGTCTATTTGTCATTAGTGCTTCGCCCCATATGATAAGATCAATTTCAGTAAGCAGTTGAGCTAATTTTGTTCCTCGTTTTATATCACAAATTGATAATTCATCTATATCTATTGGTATGCGAAACCGTGAATGTGCGGTACGTCCATTTGGAAGTAACAATGACGCAACTCCTGATGATGCAACAGTTAGTACATTTTTTTCTGTGCTCGTAGATAACAAACAATTGTGTTCCACATAAATGTTTTGCTAGTTCCTCCATGTCTAGATACAAAGAATATATTTGGTTCCTTCTTTAAAACACTACTAATTATTTGTTGGTATGCATTTTTTTGTTCAGTATTTAATTGCATGTAAAGTCTATTTGCTTGCTCATCCAACATATCTATATGATAATTTAATTCTTCGTCAATGAGTTGGTTACTTTTGTCAGGTCTATATTGTAAAGATACTTTTGGAAGGTTATATGAATGAATATTGAAACCATTTTTGCTTAATATTTGTTCTAATTCTTGTAGTAGTGCATCATGAAGTTCTAAATCCGTAGGCTGATATTGTATTGGGTAATATTTAGTAATTATATCACGTTCAATGTCATCTACCATTTTTCTCCAGTTTTGAGTATAAAATCTCTTTTCATCTTGTAAGTCACAAAAGAGAAGTATCGTTGTAAATAGATAGCATAGCTGTAGAGATGTAGCCCAATTTGCTGCTTCGTCAAAAGTTTTATACCATTCGTTATCATCTTTTAGTAAGCCCCGTGCAGCACATACTTCTTTAAATGTTTGGTAAACAGTTCCCTTATATGTTCTTATATCTTTGTAACTGGTAGCTCCTGTAACTATCATTAGTAATATGCGTAAAGAAAAGCGTTCTCCTTCTATAGGGTTGACATAGTATAATCGGCCAATTTTGAAACCATGTTTTCTTTTTGTCCATTTTCGGTTTTTATCATCCCATTTCCAAAAACGAGGAAAATCACAGTATGTTAGTTCCCTAGCATCTTCATGTAATTTATTAGTCTCAAACCATTCAGTTAATTTTGTTTTATGAAATTTGGGATCTTTCGTTATATGCTGTAACTTTGTATTCTTGTGTAGTCTAATTGTGTTTAGCAAAGGTAAGTGCACAGGCAATCGCTCAACAGGAGGCCAATGATAACGTATGTCAAAACCTAGTAATCTCCATAAAGCATCTTGCTCACATATGTATCTACAATCTAAATATTCTTTTATCTCGTCAACGTCTTTAGTGTTTTTATTTTGTGTAGGATCTTCTTTCTTTAGAGGCTCCAAAATAATTGTTGCTTTATCTGGTCCTTTGTTGACATATTTGCAGAGGTATTTTAATAATCTACTTTTATTAACATATTCAACATTTATATGAGCTTGATATTTCTTTAGTAGTTTTAAATTATGTGGCACAACCCATCTGTTATCTAAATTATGATTGTCTCGACGGATATAGATATTGCTGTCTCGTCGACGATATTGAGTAAATCCATTATCTGTAAATGTAGTTTCATCTTGGAATTGTTTTGGATAATATTTTGAACATTTTCCTTTTTTCATACATGGGCTTTTTTCATATTTTTTTTCTCCACATGGTCCATGCATCATATGTTCAGATACTAAGACATATGCTAAAGGATCTTCTTTTGGTTCTGATATTTCAGCAGATATCCACAGATCTATTGTCTCAGGTGTAACTTGATTATTGGATTTATCTATCCATGTTAAGATATGGACATGTGGTAAACCCCTTTTCTGAAACTCTATAGAGTATAAAATTGCTACTACTGGACCAAATATTGTACCTGATCGTATATCTTCTAGTAGTTGTTTCAGTTTCATATGAAAGACACGTATTATAATATCTGGTCTATCATTAGCATATTGATGTTCTAAGAGAGCTACACTGATTTCAGGCCACTTAGGGTTGCATGTAAATGTTATAAATAGATCAGGAGGTCCATACACATGGGATATTGCAATTCCATCATGATAATTTTGGATCATGTAACATCTTGATCCAGTATGACTTGATGGTAAAAATACTCTTTTGCCTATTTGGTTGCTGTCGGTTAGTCCTTTTTCTACTGCATAATATATACCTTGTAAATATTCAACTCTTAATTTATCTTGGTTTTTAGCAATATACATTAATCTATCTTCGTCTTCCATTGCATGTACTATTGCTTGTTTTGATAGTTTGCCATAGCATAGGAATGGATTTGGTTGGTTAGATCTGAAATGCATATGATATTTGTAGTACTAATGTATTGTAACACTTGATCTAGCTTTTTCTCTTTTTTCTTTGATTTCCATGTTGATTTTGGTAAGGTGTACCTAGTTGGAATCCTCTTTTCCCCGTATGGAAATAGCAAGGGGTATTGTAATGCCATATAGGCAGGATGATAAATAGAGATACGTTGAAGGCCTTTGTGTGTACTGTTGATTATAATATCTCTTTTATAATTTTCTAATGATAGGTCACCGACTATAAGCATAGCTAATTCTTCAGTGTGTGGCATTTCATATTGAATTGGATCACCTTTTTTAGCACCGACAATCTGTACACTGATATCTATACCTTTGTACTGTTCAAGTAAATCACGTGCTTGTCGAAAATTTTTAACTAATGGATTGTATTGATCAAGCATATTTTTAAGCTCTTGAACTATATATGGATTGATATCATTATCATCAGGATCTTCTCTAGGTATTTCTTCGATTCTATTTTGGATTTCATTTTGTGTGTCAAAAATATATAACTCTGCAAATTTTGGCCTAGTATTGTCTGTTTCAGGTAGTAGTGAACAAATACGATGGTGTATCTGGCCATTTATATGAAATACATATGGACCTTCACCTTTATTTATAGTTTTGTCAATATTGCCACCCATAGAAGTAAAAGCAAACATACTGTTATATTGTCTTATCTTTTGATAAAAATGATTAGATAGATTATTTCCTCTATGGTGAATGAGCATGGAAAGGAATTGAGGTGGTTCATTATATCGTGGTATTTTGATCTCTCCATATTTGCAGCAATTAGAATATAGAATCTGTTTCTTATTTTTAGAGTCTGTCTTATTTCTTTCATCATACCAGAACATAGCATCACAATCTTTACACGTGTAGTTTGGTGCACCATGATATGATCGTTCTATATATATGATTGTTTTAGATGTTGTATATATTCTGGTGTAAATGATACCATTCCATGAGAAGAGTATAAATATGGATGTGCAGCCTCAATATATAGGCATTGCTTTTTAATTAAATTTTCTCTGTTTGAGTTATGTTCTGCACTACGGGATACAGTAGATTTGCCGAGTGTCAGGGGCACTCGGCAAACGCCCAAAAACACTCGGCAAACACTTTGCCGAGTGTTACACTCGGCATACAGCACACGGCATTGATTTGTCGGCAAACAGTAGTTTGCCGAGTGTTTTTTATCGGGCACTCGGCAAACAGTTTGCCGAGTATCAGTAAACACTCGGCAAAAAAAAATTGACGGGATGGAACGGCGACGTCGATTTTGCCGAGTGCACGACGGAAAAACACTCGGCAAAGTTTCTCAAGTTTGCCGAGTGTCAGCACGAAAACACTCGGCAAAGTTTCTCAAGTTTGCCGAGTGTCAGAAATAAAACACTCGGCAAAGTTTCCCCAATTTGCCGAGTGTCATAACGAAAACACTCGGCAAAGTTTCTCAAGTTTACCGAGTGTCATAATGAAAACACTCGGCAAAGTTTGCTGAGTGCCACACCATAACACTCGGCGAAGTTTGTAAACTTTGCCGAGTGCCACACCTAAAACACTCGGCAAACAAGCCTGCAACGGTCAAATTTTATGGTCACTTTGCCGAGTGTCCACTGGAATACACTCGGCAAAGAAGGTTCCCAGAATGGCAGAAAATGGTCTCTTCGCCGAGTGTTTTACCTTGACACTCGGCAACTCCTATCTTTGCCGAGTGTTACACTCATCAAAGCGACCAAGGCCCTCCCTTTTTTAATAATCTGTCACATATCTCTCAATTCACAAAAAACCATGACAATTCACAATAAAACATCATCACAGGCATAATTATTTGTCACAGGTATAATAAACCATCATCATAATTCACAATAAACCATCATCACATGTCACAATAAACCATCATCTCAATTTACAATAAACCATCATCACAAGTCACAACTAAGTCACAATAAGACACAATGCAAATGCAATCACTGCGTAGGCCCTTGGAACCTCTGCGACAAATCCGGGTCTTGAGGCTGATTATTTGATGCCGCCGATTGATTCTGCACAAAAGAGAAGTATTCGAAACAGTGTTAGCTTCCTTTTTAACAGTGTTAGACTTCATATTGCAAAGTGAATTTCAGTATCGAAAGGTGTGCATCTACAGCATACTGTAATTGTAATCACAACATTCAACACTAATGCAATACTTAAATTTGTGCTATGCACACAACAGGCTACTTGCATGTTAAAAATAAGGGAATTAGCAAGCATCCACATATCTATGTGCTGCTGGTTATCAACATTCAGATTCCAATGGTTATCAACATTCCATTTCGACCACAAAGCAATGGTTAACATTCAGATTCCAATGGCAGCACTTCAGGTGTTTTACATCACTAAGTTTCCCTATCAGCTGAATTCATTTTTTGTCCATTTACTGTTTAGCTTTTGGTAATTTGCTCCTGTTGTGTGTTATGGCTTAATATTGGTGAGTGTGTTCTTAGGAGCTCCAGTTCACAATATTCAACAAGGAAATCAGCTTCCATTCATTAATTCTTCTAATCCGGTCATGTCACTGGTGAGTAGCTCCGCCCTTCTTCTTTTTTTCTTGTTTGGAGAACCAGTGCACCATTTATTGAACTGAGAAAAGTGGATTTGCCATTCAAGCTTAGGTGACGTAATAGAAGTATAATTTGCTATTCTGGTAGTCAGCAGCACCAATGGTTGCCTGACATTCTCTTTTGACATGACATCTATATTTGCATTTATATTTAAGTTTCACTAAGCATTTTTTTTGTTTAAAGTTTTATCAACAGAAAAATTTTGGAAATAAAAGCCTAAATTACTACTTGGAGTAGATGCTCTTTCAATTTAGAATGGTAGTGTAGGTTACATTTTTGGCTTCCTGTAAGACCAGACGTCAGCATGTCCTGATTTTTTTTATGTTCCTGTGTCCTCTAGGTTGAGTTTGAATATGAAATCATTATTCTAGCCACCATCCTTTCCCTAAACTAGTTCCCCAGGAATTCCCTTACCATCTTAAGGCTAAACCTGAAAGAGGCTATATGCTATGCACTTCACTGCTTCACTGCTTCATGACATAACAATGATTTCATATTGTAAGACTGCATACGTAGGGGCATAGGGCTATGCGCTATGCACTTCACTGCTTCATAACATAACAATGAAAAGTCAGGCTTCTGTTCGTTCTGTATGTATGCATGTATTTAATACCTGCTACAGTCAATGTTGCTAGCAAAATCCTGATTAGTTCACTCTAGACATGAATGTGTCAGCAGCAGCAATGAAGTCTAAGCTCTTTGCCGATCAAGAGGAACGTGAAGTTCAAAGACTAGCTGCTACTGTAATAAATCATCAGGTTAGTATGTGTTTCGCCATCTGATTTGCATGCACAGAGGATTTCAGCTGAACGAATCAGGATGAGGCCCTATTAGGTCCCACCGGAAGCGGTCTACCAGGGGGCAGTAGCACCCTGCCATCAAATCCAGCAGGCATGAGCCCCAGACCAGTGCAGGGGAGATGCAAAATACTTGCTCCAGTCAAAATAAATTTATATTTTGAACATGATCTTATTTCCTATGTATCCCTGAGTACTTTTTTCATTGAAAGCAGTAAAGGAGCTTGCTGACAATTTGGACAGCTTATTTAACACATTCCTAAAAGTATGTCAAATATTTTATGGGAGATATCAAGGTGTCAAGTGACTCACAGGAGTAGTTGTGGGTGGCTGAGGTGAAGGGAATAGCATCGGTGGCGGTGGCAAAGGTTGACCCATACTCGATGCAAAATTCTGCATGTATTGGAACATTTGGTCCATCCTCAACCGACTTTCTTCGTCCATCCTCTGCCGCTCGGCCTCTAACCGCTCCACCCTCGCCTCCATCTCCTCCCGTTGCTTCTTTTCTGCTTCCACCTGGGCCTAAAATATTTCATCGCAATGTTACAATGCAAAGCAATGCAAAGCTAAAGTACGTAAGAACCAACGAATGATGAATGGAAGAGAAAGAACCTGGAGAGCCTCTATCTAGAACTGTGCAGTGGTCGGCCGTGGGTGTATCGCTGGGCTCGAGTCCGTGCTCCTTGCTCTGATCTGGGAGAGAGTGGGAGTAGAGGCCGTGTCGATTACGCTGTTGCCAATCCAATACCGACCATGCTTCTTGCCTCCTCCCACCCTCATCACGATTTCTCCATCAATATCCTGGGAGCTCGGATCGAACTGTGGCCCGTGAACCTCCCTTGCCATCGTTGTATACTGGGTGACGCGGCTGTGGATGCTTGGATGGTTGTACGCCTCAGGCGGGTCCTCCGGGTTGAAGTCGATGTCGGCCGTCGCCTTGCCCTTTTTGGACAGAACCCATGCCTTGAGCTGGGAGCAAGACTGGCCATCATGTGACAACGACTACGGCAAAAATGCAAAATGATTAGAAATTATGCAGAATTGAGCGTTAGAATACAGAAATGAAGTTGCATACCCATTTCCCCCTATATTCATCAAGGCTCAGGCTGCCTTGATGGTGTGATGCACCTGGCATCTGCAAACGCCGCTCTCGGCAAGCAAGGTGGTGCTCCAACCACCCGGGCTGCAACCACTCATCCACCATCTTTTCCCAGCACCGGATATGCGCTCGGCACCACCACGGAGGCACCTACATCATCAAGCATGTGACTTATGAAAAAAGAAATTAAGCGTAATTAATCTCAAATAAAGTAAGTATCAACGTTCTTTGCTTACACTCATGAATTGGTCCTTGGTCAGGTTCATTGTCCTTGCCTCATCTTTTTTAACCTTCATGGTTCTGTATTAAGCGTAGAACTCGATGATGGCCTGGACGCGCGCCTCATAGTGCATGTCCTTCACGAGCTTCTTGGCGGCCTGTTCAGAGACGGACTTCGCCTTGGCCTCGAATCCCTCCTGGTATCTGTAGAAGTCCTACATATAGAGGCGATGTATAAAGTTATTATTTCAAGAATGTCCAGTGAAAGTGATGTATTGAGCAATGTAGTGCGAGGAATACTTACCCACAGCTTGCCCTTCACCCGCTCCGCTATGTTGGTGAATCTCCTGCGATCACGATCAGGGACGTCGGGGGCGGCGACGTAGTGGTCCCACGTGTAGGCCGGCTCCTGCTGTCCGGTGTACACCACCAAGCCAGGGAAGTGTTCCCTGCACAAAAGGCCAAGGATGCCGTTGACCTTGCGGTTGTGATCACCCCCACTGAGCTTAATCCAACTCCTGCACAAGTGATTAATATAAATTATTAGTTTCTTTTGTAATTTTCAACATATCAAAATTATTGCAAATATTTAAAGTTACTTACCTGGTCCCTGTCGGTTTAATCAGCAGGTGTCTATGCTCAAGTATCGGACGCCTCGGGAGGGACGAGGGACCTCGCAACCAGATCTTGGACTGGGCATCCCCTGCCTCCTCCCCCTCTCTCTCCCCCTCCTGCTCATGCTCCTGCTCCTGCTCCTCCTCCTCCTCCTCCTCCTCCTCACCAGAGGCGTGTGCGGAAGGTACCTCCTCCTCCTCAGACGTCGGGGGGTTAGGTTCAGGCGATGGGGTCCTCGCCCTACCCTTCCGTCGACCCCTCTACCTCTGCCTCTGCCTCTGCTCCTGCTCCTGCTCCTCCTCCTCCTCACCCCTGCCTCGAGGCCTACATCGACGCCTCCCAGAACCTGACCCTGACCCAGAACCTGAACCTGAACCTGAACCCCTCCCTACAGCGGCGATTCTCTCACAAATCGCCGCGAGCTTCCTCGTAGCGCCCACCATTGCTCAATTACCTGCAAATAAAAAGAGTAAACCAATCAGCACAGGTAAACAAAACATACTTAGAAAGATATGATAAATAATAAATAAATTAGTACGACTCATACATGTATTAGAAATAATCGTCATGATCGGGATTAGCTGGATCATAAGTCTCATCATCACTATCACGCATGTCGATATAATCATGCCCGTGCTCCGAAGGAGGAATGTCGTGATCACTGTCATTGCCTAATTGTAATCGCTGAAGTAGTTCTAAGTCCTTCACATTCTGAACCTCGTCTCCAGCGTCCTCATCAGCAACCCCTTCATTGTCTACTTCCATTCCGATAGCTTCGGTTAAATCTATCACAAAACTCCCTTCGAGCCCATCTTCTTGGAAGAACTCTCCATCATATGTGTTGGGGTCTATATTGTAATCTTCATTGTTTGGTACAGGTAGTTTACCGTGTGGCGATACCTTGTACACAACATCCCAACCCTTAAGACGGCTGTCGGTTTGGCACGGGTATGACAAATAATAAACTTGTGTGGCCTGTTGAGCCACAATATAGACGTCGTCTCCTGGTAAGACGGATGATTGTCGAATTTCAACTAGCCCAAGATTAGGGGTGCGTCTCACGACATCTGGATCAAACCAATAACATTTGAATATGACTGGATTAAGAGGCTTGCAACCATGAAAAGTTAGTTCGTATATTTCTTCAATTATTCCGTAGTACTCGACCCCATCAAAGCCTGGCGTAAAAACTCTGGTATTTGTGGTTCTTCAATTGGGCCGACTCTGCTCGTGCCTTGTTGTGTGAAAGCGATATCCATTGACGTCATAACCGGTAAACGACTTGACCTTATAGGAACAACCATCGGCAACCTGTCTCAACTCGACATTCATAGACGCTTCGGTTTGGCCCTACAAGTTCAAGCAGGGTGGTGCGTTTTATTATTTGCATGTACGAGCAACTTGTAATATCAAACTAAGTACGAGCTAAATTGGACTGTACCTTCTGCTTGAACCAAGAAATGAAATCAGGTTTTCCATTTCCCACGCCCTCTTTGAGATGGGTATCACTTTCGTGCGGGGTAGGTTTCCTTGATTTACGCCAGAATTGACGATGAAATTACATGTACCAACAAGAAACATGGGAGTTGGACATAGAAAAGCGACTACTTGAGAACAAGTTTGTTGAGAACATACAGCATGTATGGCTCCACCTCGGATAGGTTGGTCAACACATACAGCATGATAATGCGCCGTTCTTCATGTTTCAAGGTCTTGTGGGTCGCACCACTTGCACTTCCGAGTTGCCCTCAGAAAATGCTAAGGCTCGATTCATCTCCATCGGCATTGTAACGAGATGGTGGATTATGCACACTAGGAAGGTTGTCGGCATAGTATTTTATTGTGAAGTTTGACACCTCCTCCAGAATGTATGCCTCTGCAATGGATGCTTCAATTTTGCATTTATTTTTACATTTAGTTCGAAGAACCTTTTGACATCTCTCAATCGAATAGCACCAACGGCCCTGCACAGGCCCCCCCATTCGTGCTTCATACGGGAGGTGTAGAATCATATGCTGCATCGGATTGAAGAAGCCGGGTGGCAAGATCTTCTGCAACTTACAGAGCAACACAGGCGCCATTTTTTCCATTTCTGCAACCACGGTACGAGATAACTCCTTGGCACAAAGCTGGCAAAAGAAATTGCTCAACTCCGCTAGCACCTGCCAGACATGATCAGGGACATAGCCTCGAACCATCACCGGAAGTAGACGCTCAAGCCATACGTGGTAATCATGACTCTTGAGCCCGTTGACTCGCATAGTAGCTAAGTTCACTCCCCTCTTCAGATTCGCTGCATACCCATCAGGGAACATTAACGTTTGGAACCATTCTAGTACCTCCCTCCTTTGGGCCCTCGTCAAGATGAAATCGGCCTTAGGCTTTCTCCACGACTTGCCGTCTCTGGGAGGCGCCATGTCCAGCTTTGGTCTGTCGCATAACCTCGCTTGATCTATTCTAGCCTTAACGTTATCCTTTGTCTTATCAGGAATGTCCATGATTGTACCAAAAATTGCCTCAGCGATATTCTTTTCAGTGTGCATTATATCAATGTTATGTGGAAGAAGAAGATCATCAAAATAGGGGAGGTTCCACAAGCACGACTTCCGAGTCCAAGCATGTTGCTCGCCATATCCCACAAAACCACCTTCTTGTTTATTGACCTCGAGAGCATCTAACTGAGCATGAACCGTGGCTCTTGTCATCATCTGCGGTTCAGGGTCTGTAACTACGACATCTTTCGTAAAGTTCTTGATGTCTAGTCTAAATGGATGGTCAGGAGGGAGGAATTGTCGATGTTTGTCGAATGAAGAATACTTGCCACCCTTCGTCAACCAAATGAACATCAGAGAAGCCTTGTATACTAGGCATGGGAACCTCCCGTGAACACACCAGCAGCAGAAAATCCCGTATGCCGGCAAGTCATGCAGGGAGTACTAGTACCAAACATGCATTTTGAAGTTTGTCTTTGTAGCTCAGTCGTATGTCCATACCCCTTCCTCCCAAGCACGGATCAAATCATCAATCAGAGGCTCCATGTACACACTCATATTATTCCCCGGGTGTTCTGGAATTATCAACGACAAGAATATGTTCTGTCGTTGAAAGAGGACGCCAGGGGGGAGATTGAGGGGGATAACGAACATGGGCCAATAGGTGTACGGGGCAGCCGCCATTCCATAAGGATTGAACCCATCTGTTGCCAGCGCAACACGTACATTACGAGCCTCTAGAGCTTTCTCAGGATAAATCTCATCAAACCTTGTCCAGGCTTCACCATCGGATGGGTGTACCATCTTCTCAGGATTGTATCGACGTCCGTTTTTGTGCCATGTCATCTGTTTCGCAGATTCCTCAGTCATGTAAAGCCGTTGGATCCTCGGTATGAAAGGAAGGTACCGTAGGATCTTCACGGGGATTGCGAGCTGCCTCTTCTAACCATCACCAGAGTCTACCTCTAGGAACCTAGACGATTCGCACTTCACACGGTACTTTTCTTCCGCATACTCTTTCCTAAATAAGATGCATCCCTTCGGACAAGCATGTATATGCTCGTATGGCATCTTAAGTGCACGAAGGAGTTTTTGTGCCTCATACATGCTCTTTGGCAAGATGTGACCATCCGGGAGCAGGCTACCAAAAACTGCCAGCATAATATCAAAGGCGTCTCGACTCAAGGTAAACTGAGACTTCACGGCCATTAGGCGTGCAATGGCATCCAGTTGAGAAACCTTGGTATGCCCGTGAAGGGGTTGCTATGCCGCAGACAACATGTTGTAATAGGCCTTTGCGGTAGCCTCTGGCTCCTCCTCCCTACTTGCTTCATCGAAGTGTGCTTCATGGTAGTCATTTAACATGTCTCCCACTCCGGCATCATCATCATATTCCTCGATGCGTTGTCTCAAGACCTTGTCTCTCCCATGATCGGCTTCACCATGGTAGGTCCACCTGGTGTAGTCTGACGTAAATCCGTTCTTCACAAGATGTTTGCCCATGTCTAGCTTGGTTTGCCGACGCATGTTTCCACATTTGCTACATGGACACCAAGTCGATCTAGCTCCTTTGACAATTGCAAACGCCCGTTCCAAGAAAGCATCCGTCTTGTCAATCCATTCATTGGTCAACGAATTCGGACTAGAGCGGCCCGTGTACATCCACTCACGGTCATCCATCCTCTAGCATATCAGCGAGTAATATATAAAATCACGTTGCATCTACACGTTCCTATAATGTCTATTAGGTAAAGATAGGTCCTAATCCCACCCGAGGATATGTAGT
This sequence comes from Miscanthus floridulus, assembly GCF_019320115.1. Lineage (NCBI taxonomy): Eukaryota > Viridiplantae > Streptophyta > Magnoliopsida > Poales > Poaceae > Miscanthus > Miscanthus floridulus. The sequence goes on along the minus strand of NC_089582.1, from coordinate 26,897,434 downwards.
GGGTTTAGTTTCCATGCTCTACTCCGATCCAAGATAGAATTTCGGCAGCACCTCCCCGCTGTTCTCCACATACACGTCCCGGAAAGGAGATTGTGTATTCAGAGAACAACAGGGAGGTGCTGCCGAAACTCTATCTCGGATCGGAGTAGACCATGGAAACTAAACCCGCTACACATCCTCGGGCTGTCCAAAAAACGTGGACAATTCAGAACAGATACGGTTATAGATATGCAAAAATTTGCATATTTCCAACCGTATCTCTTTCGAACGGGGGACGCCTAACTAGGTTACGTGATATATGAACATCAAACGAAAAGAGAGGTGTATGATGCCTCACCTTGCTATCCGGCAAAGTGACGAGTCAAGGACGGTCCTTGTGAGTCTCTCCTACAACAAAATGAACATAGTAGTGTCAAGTCAAAATTTTGGCAGCACCTCCCCTGCACGGGGAGGTTTCCAAAACCTGCATCAAATATAACGGCATGATGGCCGACAACCACATCCACACCAACAGAACGGCACGATGGCCGACAACCACATATAGCTCACAAGAAAGCAAATAATTCATGGTTTATCCTTTTCTAATTTCTAAAAAAAAGTCATATCACCTCTATAGACATCCTACTACCTCTCATTCTTCTCTAAAAAAGTCCATTTCTATCACTTTCTAATTTCTTTTCTAATTTCTAATTCATCCTACCTTTTTATAATTTCTAAAAACAACACTGATAGTGGCCATACTAGGCTACTTTCGAAAGATGTTTCAGGTTTAACCTACAACATTTTAGTGCTCCAACCTACGAAACAGCAAAAGGGCCTAAACAACAATCCTGGACATACAAGACTGCAGTATAACGATATTTTAGGTTTTCCCCACATAATATTGCACAAACCAAATTGCAGGAAAGGTTTAAGGGAAGTGTGTGGAAGTGTATGTGGTAGGCCACATCTTTAAACTGAGCCATGAGAGAAGTGAGTTTCGCCGAGATGTACTACGTTTGGAGCACGTACAGAGGACACACGATACACTGTCATCGCAACTGCTGGTGTCGTTAACCCGCCAGCCAACCATGGCTGACTAGCTGTGCCGGACGGATCGCTCTCGTGTGCCATGCACTGCCACAAAATGGGCTTGGGTGTGGAGATTTTAAAAGGAAAAAAAACATCCAGTAACTAACGTCAGTCTCGTGCGGGCTGGGATTATTAATTATTCCTGCCGCGCGCGACTGCGAAAGCGAAGCAGCAGCAGGGTGCAGGGATGAACCGAGACGATGGGGACATCTCAAAATCCGATCCTCACCCTCGCCCATTCCCATTGCGTAGTGTAGCTATCGGCCTATCGATCGGCATCCGTGTACGTCTGCAGACGACTGCAGCCTGCAGGTGATGTCCGGGACCTCGTGGCTATCCGGCAGACCGGTAGGCACCAAGAAAATGATGCGCGCCGCCGCGAGTCATGGGATGGATCGGCGACGAGACGATTCTGTCTCGGGGGTCGGCGGCCGCTCAGCCGCAGCTCGGTCGCGCTTGTACTTGGCTCCGCCCGTCCCTTTGGGTGGTGGATAGATGTGGGCTTCATTATCGTCTGGCCAGACCGAGTGGCTAGCTGCGCGCGGCACACGACGCGGGTGGGAGTTTACGTCGTGCAGTGGCAGCGGCCGGCGGGTTCGGTTCAGACGCCGCTGGCCACACCAGGCCACGACTCTAGTGCGGCGCGCGCGCCAGAGCATGCCTTCCTTAATGTAAGAAATTCATGTATTGAAAATCAAGAACCAATCCAGCAGCTAGTGGGGCTCGATGGGTCAGATAACCCATCCCGACAAGGAATTACAGGAATTTCTGGTTGGATTGCTCGAATCTACCAAAAATTCAAGGGCGGAACCGCAGAAGCCTTAGTAGAACAGGGAATATAATTTCAATCCGAGCAAGCAACGTTAGGGCTTCCTTACCAGCAACGACGAGAAGGTGAGGACGAATTCGACTTGATTATGTTCCGATTCCCGCTCCGCTCGGTGGCCTCGCCGCCGCGGGCGCTGCCGGTGTGGGGGGGGGTGGCGCCGCCGGGTGGAGGCGCCGCCGGGTGGAGCCGCCGCAGGCGTGGCGCGCCGGGGCCGGGAGGGCGACGCCGAGGGGCGGGGGCGTGCCGCCGGGACCGGGAGGGCGCCGTCGGGGGATGGAGCGGGGGCGGGGACGCCGGCGGGGGGAGGCGGCGGGCATGCCGGCGGGGGCGCCGGCGGGACGGGGTCGGGTGGTCGCGGCGTGTGTCTGTGGCGTGTGTGCGTTGTGTGCGTGTGTGTGGCGTGCGGGGTCACGCCGGGTTAACTGTTAGGGGGTATGCCGAGTGCCTGCGATCTGGCACTCGGCATACCCCCTTTTTTATTTTTTTTATTTTTTCAAAAGGTCTACTCGCGCGGCAGTGGGCCTGCACCAAGACTTTGCCGAGTGTTTTCTATAAGACACTCGGCATAGAGATACTTTACTGAGTGTTATATAGAAACACTCGGCAAATTACGCTAATATTTTATGTATACCTTTAATAGCTTCTTTTAGTAACTTTTTTCCTATATATTTTGAAAAAAAAAACTTGTCAAATTCACTCAAAATGCATATTTGTTTTTTCTACTAATATTATTTCATTATTTCATGCAGTTATAGCTCAAAATTAATTTATATCAACTAAAATTCTATAATTGCAATTAATAAATAAAAAATATCAAACGGATCCGAAAAATTGTCAAAATTTGACATGAACTAATCTATGTTGTGTATTGCCTATACAAAAAATTTTGAACTCAAACCCAATTCACATGTCACTTGGACTCTAAATCTTACCGGATCCTTCTAAGTTCTACGAATTTTCTCCGGAGATGATTCCGTTTGTAAGCATCATACGTCACAAATTGTGCGAAACATTCTCAATTTTTTACCACAGCCTCCATATATGATATCATGACATCTTGACAAATCTCGTGATTTTCATACTTCGTTTGGTTTTGGTAGAATTTAAAAATCATTCGAACACACGTTCGTGGTCGTGTTTCCTGAACAAAATGTTCGAAATTTCTTTTCATTTCCTGTATGAGACATCAATCCGGATCAATGACATGAATATGATTTTTCCACTCATTTTATTCTATTGTTTCAATCACTTGCGGTTCAAATTTCACTTAAATCAATAAATTACTCAAAATGAAATTAATTCACTAAATATAGCAAACAGACCAAGAAATAGACCAACTTTTAACATGCAGTACCAAATGTCGTATGTGGGGAGTAGAAAAATTGTGGAGGGCCGAGGAGGAAAAAATAGTTTTGGATTCGCCGAGTGTCTCCATAAACACTCGGCAAACCCATACACTTCGCGGAGTGCCGGAATAAAACACTCGGCAAATCCATACTTCGCCGAGTGCCTCTAACGGACACTTGGCGAAGTCCTAACGGCCGGCTCGCCGTCCGGTAGAACGGCGCATGCGTTGGTCACGTGTTGGTTATTGCCGAGTGTCCCCTAGAGGCCGAGTGTTGACACTCGGTAAATATTAGATATGCCGAGTGTCTGATGGTTGCCGAGTGTTGACACGCGGCAAATTATAAATATGCCGAGTGTAATAGTATGCCGAGTGTCTTGGAGTAAACACTCGGCAAATATGTTGTTTGCCGAGTGCTCGATATAATGCACTCGGCAAACATAAAGCACTCGGCATTGTCACTGTTTCCCGTAGTGCTGGTTCTAGTTTACTTTTTTTTCGCGTAGCTTTCCGTATCTTGATTGTCTTGCATTCTTACTATTAGATGGATTATTTATAGTTTCTGGTGGTTGTTGCTTTCTCTTTGTCCGAACCATATTTACACATATATGTATACGAAAGTATCTACATGTATAGTGAACAAGTATATAGAAAATACCTATAGCCAGAATTAGTCAGATCAACCAAAGGAAGGAAACAAATAAGAGTGCAGAAGATGAACGTTATGTACCTTTGAGTTGTGCCTTTGATTTGTAGGTGTGATTCTTCCCGTGGTCTCCGCAGGAATGATTAGGCCATGTAGGGGATTCTTTGTGATCTAATTTTTTCTTCTACTTTGTAGTGAAGGAGAGATGGTTGATGGAATACAGGAGCGTTGAGAAGTACAGAGCAAGTGCGCTGGCTTGTGATAGCAATGCCACGCCGCCGTTTTTTTCGGTATTAAAAAAAGAGACCCACCGATGAATCTAGAAGCCAGATGCACTGGCTTGTGATAGCGAAGCCACGCAGCCGTTTTTTCCCCGGTATTAAAAAAAGAGACACCGATGAATCTGGAACACGCGACATGTCCAAATCCGGAACAACGCACGTGACCACCCGCTGACTATTACGGTGACATGATCGCATGATTCAACGGCCGAGGAAACATACCTATTGGATCGGACGGCCAAGAGATGACGAGGTGACGTGGCCCTATTAGAATCCTTTCTTTTGGAAGCAAGATTCCTATTAAGAGATTTTCGAACAAAAGCCATTGTCTCAAGTAGGCTAAAAAAATTGTACGATAGTCTATTTGGGTCCTTTGCAACCTCTGTGAGGTATCCATCAACTTAAGTTCACAACAGGCTGATGCTTCTTCCAAATGGCATGCGAAGCTCACTCGTGCACATCTGTCCACACTTCATCAAATTATTGTTGCCTTCAGTACCTCTGCTGGTGTTCAGTTTTTCTATCGATCTTACATATCTGAACTGACTACAACATAAAAGAAAAAATAAACATCATCAATATGTACTGAACGGCAAGACCTTAAAGGCTCAGAGGGTGTACTGTAACAGTAGTTTACATTAACATGATATCCTGTTATAATGGAAATTGCTTTCACATGTGAATAAACGAATTGCAGAAACAGGAGAGGGAGAGGGATTGGGCTTCAACCACGGTGAGGAGGAATTCATGATTGGCGTTCAACCAAATTGTGTCATCTTTTGTCATCAAATTCATGTGTGCCTGACCAAGCAATTTCAGAATCGATCGTGGTCCATGTGTGCCTGATCAAGCAATTTTAAAAACGGTCACAGGCTGCCTTGATAGGCAAAAAAGGGGTGTGCACCACTACAGTTGCATACCTAAGAACTTTCGCCGGCGTTGGTGGCCGAGGGAAGGGCGCCGGCGGAGGTTGCCGATCTGAGAGGGTCGAACCGCCCGGGCCGCGGTCGTAGTTCTTGGGGCCGTCCGCGGGGCCGGCTTCCTCGACTCCGGTGTGGAGTCCTGCTCCTCGACGCCTTGGACGAGCAACAGATGCAGAGTAGATGGAAGCCCAAGCCCGTGAAAGCCCAGAGCCAAGCTCTAGCGGACTCACCTGCGAGTGAACCGGGCAAATATGAGAGTCGCCCGTGACGAGGACGGGTGTGGCTCACGCTTTACATACCCCTCGCCCACCGCAGCCGATCCACTTAAGAAAATCAGCACCGCGTCTGTACAAGTAAAATAAACGCCGCTTAGTATCAGACAAACCTCAGTAATCCGGGGTAGATGAGCCTTTGTGTGAACTCTAGCTCCTGGGTTCGAAGCGCGTGTGGAGCAATTTTTGTTAATTTTTAATCTACTACTTTTCCAAAATCCTTTCTAACATTGTTGTTTTTTGCTACTTTGACTTTGATTGATGAAAAATATTTTTTTTTGCTGTTTTCTTACTGTTTTTTCCTCCTTATCCATCGAGGCTAGGGAACACTTGGCGCGAAGAAGACGGTGAAGGAGGCGTGGGAGACGGTGCAGACGATGAGGGTTGGAGCAGATCGGGTGAAGGAGATCAGTGTCCAGAAGCTTCTCAAAGAATTCGAGAACATCGAGTTCAAAGAAGGAGAAAGCGTGGAGGATTTCGGCATACGGATCACCAACCTCGTCACCACACTCAAATCCCTCGGTGAGACTGTTGACGATCCTCGTGTTGTCAAGAAATTTTTGCGTGTGCTGCCGTCCCATTTCAATCAAGTTGCCGTATCCATCGAGATGTTCTATGATATGAAAACATTGTCGGTGGAGGATTTGGTGGAGCGGTTGCGCGCTGCAGAAGATCGGTTTGAGGACAAGGTTGAGCATATCACTGATAAAGCCGAGCGGTTGCTGCTCGCTGAGGAAGATTGGCTGGAGAAGCACAAGCACCGATTTCAACAATCAGGGTCGCCGGTGAAGAAGGAGAATGGAGGAGCAGGCGGTCAGAGCAAGGGCAAGTCCGTGGCGCGCCAGGAACCACAGAAGGGCGGTGTCAAGCTCACTTCAGAGGGCACTCCACGCCGTAAAGGGAGGTGCTGGAATTGTGGCATATATGGCCACTGGGCACAGGACTACAAGCGCCCAAAGAAGGAGAAACGTGAGGAGGCAAACCTTGCTAAGGCTGACGTTGATCAGGCGACGTTGCTTCTTGCCACAGTTCATGACGTCAGGCCAAAGCAGCCTCAGATGGTGCATCTCCAAGAGAAGAAGGTGATTCCTGTTGAGTGCGAGGCTGGTGTTTGGCATCTTGATACAGGAGCAAGCAATCACATGACAGGCATGCGGTCTGTGCTGACAGGCCTTGATATGTCGGTGCACGGCACAGTGCGTTTTGGAGATGGCTTCAGTGTCAATATTGAAGGCCTCGGCACGATGATCGTGGCAGGCCGTGGAGGAGAGCACAAGGTATTAACAAATGTTTACTACATTCCTAAGTTACAGAGTAACATTGTTAGCCTTGGTCAGTTAGAGGAAGCTGGGTGCAAGGTAGTGCTGGAGAATGGTTTATTGCAGATTTTTGATCGAATTGATCAGGGAAGGAGACTGATTGTCAGTACTCCACGCAAAGGCAATCGGTTGTACAAGTTGAAGATCAAACCGGCAACACTAGTGTGCCTAATGCTGAGTATCACTGACACAGCTTGGCTTTGGCATGCTAGATATGGACATTTGAATTTCAGGGCTCTCCGAGAATTGGGTAGAAAGAGGATGGTCAATGGAGTGCCAGTGGTGGATCATGTTGAGCAGGTTTGTGAAGGATGCACTTTGGGAAAACAACATCGAGCACCGTTTCCAAGGGCATCATCCTACCGAGCTCAGAAAGGTTTGGATTTGTTTCATACTGATTTGTGTGGACAGATTTCACCTCCAACACCAGGTGGCAAGGCCTACTTTCTACTAGTTGTTGATGATCATAGCAGATACATGTGGATTGAGCTCCTTAGATCAAAAGATGAGGCTTTGGCTTACCTAAAGAAAATTAAGGCAAGGGCTAAAACTAAATTAGAAGGGAAGCTGAAAGCAGTCAGAACAGATCGAGGGGGTGAGTTCAACTCCAGTCAGTTCATAGAGTTTTGTACTGAATTTGGAATCAAACATTATACTACTACACCATGCACACCTCAGCAAAATGGGGTAGTAGAAAGAAGGAACCAGACTGTTGTAGAGATGGCAAGATGCATGATGAAAAGCAAAGGAGTGCCAGCTCAATTCTGGGGTGAAGCAGTCACCACAGCAGTCTATGTGCTTAATAGGGCTCCAACCAAGAGTTTAGAGGCAGTCACTCCCTATGAAGCCTGACATGGCAAGAAACCCAGTGTTGGACACCTGAGGGTGTTTGGGTGTGTTGGACATGTGAAGAACAATGGGCCTAGGGTAAGGAAACTGAGTGACAGATAAGTGAAGATGGTGTTTCTGGGGTATGCAGAGGGAAACAAAGGTTATATGTTGTATGATCCTGAGTCAAAGAAGCTGCACATAAGTAGAGATGTCGTTTTTGAAGAGAACAAAGGCTGGGACTGGAGCAGTTACTGTAACAGTCAAGACAGACCTGAATTCTTCATCACTGAATTTCAGTCTACTATAGCCCAACCGACAACAGATGCAGAGCAAGGAAGTCCATAGTCTGGGGGGCCTGAACCAGCATCACCATCATATGCACAAGTGTTTCCAGTATTTGGGAGCCCCTATGAGTCAGCCACACACTGCATCAAGTTCACATTCACCTGGAGGAGCTGGAGCTCAGTGGGTAACACCACCTGGAGAGCAAAGCTCTGAAAGTGATGAACTGACACCCAGATTCAGGTCACTGTCCAACCTGTATGATACAACTGAGGAAATTTAGAATTTTGAATATAGTGGGTTGTGTCTTCTTGTTGCTGATGAGCCTCCCAGTGTAGAAGAGGCTCTTGAGGAGGAGTGTTGGAGAAAAGCAATGGAAGCCAAACTTCAATCTATTGAAGAGAACAACACCTGGATGCTCTCTGATTTACCCAAAAATCATCAGGCAATTGGTCTGAAGTGGGTTTTTAAACTTAAGAGGGATCTAGATGGGAGCATTGTCAAGCACAAAGCTAGGCTTGTTGCAAAGGGCCATGCACAGAAAGAGCGGGTGGATTATGAGGAGGTTTTTGCACCAGTAGCTAGAATGGAAATAGTAAAGGTATTGTTGGCTTTAGCAGCACATGGCAACTGGGAAATTCATCATATGGATGTAAAATCAGCCTTCTTAAATGGTGTGTTGCTTGAAGAAGTTTATGTTAAGCAGCCCTCTGGTTTCATCAACAAGGAGTGTGCAGGCAAAGTGTTCAAACTCAACAAGGCTTTGTATGGTCTTAAACAGGCACCCAGGGCTTGGAATGTCAAGCTGAATCATGAGCTAATCAGTTTGGGCTTTGTGAAGAGTAAGGTGGAGCATGCTGTGTACAAAAGAGGTGACGGTGATTCACTCTTGTTAGTTGGAGTGTATGTTGATGACTTGATAATTTGTGGTCCTGACAGTGGCAAGATTGCTGAATTCAAAGGACAAATGATGAAACTCTTCAATATGAGTGACCTTGGCTTGCTCAGTTATTACTTGGGGCTAGAAGTGAATCAACAGGGCTCTGAAATCACTATTAGTCAGAGTGCTTATGCCAAGAAAATAGTTGAGCAGTGCCAGATGAGGGGATGCAATCCAGTTGACACTCCTATGGAATAGCGTGTCAGACCTATGACAACAAAGCCTGGAACTGAAAAAGATGTTACAAGGTACAGGAGCATTATAGGCAGTTTGAGGTACCTTGTGAATACAAGACCTGATATTGCATATGCTGTGGGAGTTGCTAGCAGGTTCATGGAAGCACCAGACAAGGGGGCTATGGTAAAGAGGATTGTCAGGTAGATTGTAGGCACAATCCATCTCGGGCTCAGATACAAGAAAGGAAGAAGCTCAGAATTATCTCTACTGGGGTATACAGACAGTGACCATTCAGGTGATCTGGTACACCGCAAGAGCACATCTAGAGTGGTATTTTACTTGGGTTCCAGTCTGGTGACTTGGGCTTCACAGAAACAGAAGGTAGTGACCTTGTCTACTTGTGAGGCCGAATATGTTGTAGCTGCTGCAGGAGCATGTCAGGGTGTTTGGCTCAGTATGTTGGTGGCCGATCTGACAGGCAATGAGGTTCAGAAGTTCAGACTTCTTGTTGATAACAAGTCAGCCATAGAGATGAGTAAGAATCCAATGCACCATGACAGGAGTAAACACATTGATACTCGCTTTCATTAGTGCATTGAGAAAGGCGTGGTTGGTGTTGATCACGTGGGGACTGAAGATCAGCTGGCAGACATCCTAACAAAGCCACTGGGCAGGATCAGATTTGTTGAGCTGAGATCAAGGCTGGGCGTCGTTCAAGTCCAACAAGATTAAGGGGGTGATTTGTTAGTTTGAATAAGTCTAGTGTCCTTGATGTAATCTCGTTGGAACTGTTTACACTTTCAGTAGTTTGTATTAGATGGCGTAGAATTGCGGGTGGCTGGTGCTGTGCCTAGTCCACGCCGTAACCGCCGTGTGGGTCTCCCCCGTTGCGATGTCGCGCTGCGCTTGCCCATGGTCAGTGATCCGATAAAGCAGGAGATCGTGGAGCTCGTCGTGCGACGGGGTGGTCGGGCTTCAAGCCCATGTATCCCTCTATGTAATGCAATAAAAAAGTCCAAGAAAAAGCTGCGGCAGTTGCGCAGTGCAAACTTGTTGTGTTCATCCAGTTTCGCGTGTGTGCATTCCAGCGTTCGTGCTCTCGCCGCGGTGACCGCACTCAGTCGCCGTCGCTCCACCGTCGTTCCAGGACCGGCCGCCACGGCTGGGTTCCAACATATATATACCGATGGGTGCTAGACGAGGAAGTTTAGCTAGGGTCGACCGAATTGTTGATTTTATATGTAACAGCCCTTTTCTCTATGAACAGCAAAGATGACTAGACTAATCTATCATCCACAAATTAAATCCCGGGTAGTTCGTAGGCCTCGAGAGTCGTCTCTCGCCTTAGTAAATTTTATAAGCTTTCGTGCATCATGCATATACTGGTTAACGCTAACAGACATAAAAGCAGTCAATCATATAACATACTCCTAGCTTAATAATACACTAATATATACATGGCCGGCTCGCTCGAGTGGATTTTTTCTTGTTTTAATTTGGGCCCACAACGACCTGCTCCATGAATGAATTAAACCCATTTGCAGCCGTGACAATCCAACATATATACAGCTGTTCTGGCCGGATTCCGGCGCAAAACACGCGATGCCATATATATGGACTTGTTAGGCGCTCTGATCTATGTATATACGTTAGCAAATGGTTTTATACTACATCTTGCTTGTAGAAGATCTATGATGAAGGACGATTTTAATATGTATGCACGCTTGACGCCTCTAAGGACGACAAATTTATTTTTCTTTAATTTACCTAAAGCAGGTCAGATGGAGCTTTCATTCACTAAATTAAGTTTCCATTTGAACAACTACTAGACACGCTACAACCAAACCGAGGATAACTATTCAAATTATAGTCTTTACTTTATGCATATGATGTCAGGATTGGTAAGAAAAATTTTCAGAGATGGTTCAACTCCGTGCTGCATGCAAACAAGCTATTTAGAACATGAGAAGCGTTGGATCCATGTTCGAATGAAAGGAGTTAACTAGTAGGGATTGAATGGGCAAACCAAATCAACAAACTTACCTGCCTGGCCGGTTTCAGGCAGTTCGGGTCGCTTCTGTCGGTCCTCTGAGTAGCTAGGACAGCAGCTTGATGCTTTCACAACCGGACTCATTGGCTGTGCCGAGTGCCAGGTGCACTCGGCAAAGCCCAATACACTCGGCAAAGGCTTTGTCGAGTGCTGCACTTGGCAAAGACCACTCGGCAAAAAATGGACCGGCAACGTCTTTGTCAAGTGTCTTTTGTCGGGCACTCGATACTCGGCAAAGTTGGAACCGAAAAAAATAGGAAAAAAACACGAAAAAATAGGATTTTTTTTTAATCGGTGGAGGCCCCCACCGGCCAGTGCCCGCCCAATCTCCGGTATTTTTCGCGTAAAATTCGCGGCTACGAGGCTGGCGGGATTCGAACCGGGTCCCCTCCTCTAACAACTGTACCACACTACCACCAATGTCTAGATTTCGTTTTGGTTCCCCACATATTATACTAAACCGAGTGTAAATTGTTTGTTTGAGGCCCTAAACGAATTCAAATAAAAAAGTTGTAAACTACAAAGTTTCATAACTTTTCGAGATCTACACTTTTAGTTTAGGAAGTTTTTCCATCCGAGGTCGTTTACAAAATTTGAATTTCAAAATTTAGAAATTCAAACGCAGTTTTGCATGACAAGATGATTTCAAATCAAAAAGTTGTCAACTACAATGTTTCATAACTTTTCGAGATCTACAGAGATTATTTTGGTTGTTTTTCCATCCGAGGTCGTTTGAAAAGTTCGAATTTTAAATTTTTGAAATTCAAACAATGTTTTGCTTGACAAGAACCGGCGACCTCTCCCTCGCGCGTCCCCTCCTCTAACCACTGTACCACACTACCATCAATGTCTAGATTACGTTTTGGTTCCCCACATATTATACTAAACCGAGTGTAAATTGCTTGTTTGAGGCCCTAAACGAATTCAAATAAAAAAGTTGTAAACTACAAAGTTTCATAACTTTTCGAGATCTACACTTTTAGTTTAGGAAGTTTTTCCATCCGAGGTCGTTTACAAATTTTGAATTTTAAAATTTTGAAATTCAAACATAGTTTTGCATGACAAGATGATTTCAAATTAAAAAGTTGTCAACTACAATGTTTCATAACTTTTCGAGATCTACAGAGTTTATTTTGGTTGTTTTTCCATCCGAGGTCGTTTGAAAAGTTCGAATTTTAAATTTTTGAAATTCAAACAATGTTTTGCTTGACAAGATGATTTCAAATCAAAAAGTTGCCAACTACAATGTTTCATAACTTTTTGAGATCTACAGAGTTTATTTTAGTTGTTTGGTCATCTGTTCATCCGACATGGTCGTTCTAACATTGTTCACAAATCTTATATATCGCTCTTGTAGTTTCATAAACTACAAGAGAGATATGTTAGATTTGTGAACCAATTTACTTTCACTTTGTCATATGAAGAAAAGACCAAAACAAACATTGTACATCTTGATGAGTTATACAACTTTCTAGTTGAAAACTTTTTCATTTGAATTAATTTACTGCTTCAAAATATGCTTTGAAATTTTCTTTGCCTAGTATCAAAAAAAAACACTCGGCAAAGAGCTTCTTTGCCGAGTGTAAAAAAAACACTCGACAAAGAGCTTCTTTGCCGAGTGTAAAAAAAACACTTGGCAAAGAATCTTCTTTGCCGAGTGTCAAAAAGAGTGTAAAAAACACTCGGCAAAGAAGCTTCTTTGCCAAGTGTCAAAAAAAACACTCGGCAAAGAGCTTCTTTGCCGAGTGCTTGAAGCTCTTCACTCGGCAAAGAAGCTCTTTGCTGAGTGCCCGAAAAAACGCTCGGCAATCCACTTGACACTCGCCAAAGAGCCGGTCTCCGGTTGTGTTTGCATGTAGCAAATTGCATCTTTGTAAATTAGTCTCGTGTGCTGTTTGGGTCGCTGGTGTCCGTAATCGTGGGATTACCGTGAGCAGCTAAGGGTGTAACAAACTCTGCTTTTGCTTAATGAAAAACATGGCAAGACGCGGTCGTGAAAGAAAAACAACACTTCACACCCAACCACCTCAGACAGTTTCTTAACCACCTCTAGGAGCTGACGTGAGGAGTCCAATGAAAGGCTCTGTGTATCCAAGGGCCTTCAGTGTTCCATCGTCACAGCAGCACCCATAAATAACTTTAAATTAAAAAATTATTATCAGAAAAAATGTGGTTTAGGTCGGTCACTACAACTTTGGTATTGACTATATGAACATTCAAAGTCATTTAGAAATTCTAATTTTTGAATTTCAAAATATATGAACTTACGACACATATTTGGGACTTTAAACGATTTTAAATAGAAAAAATTTCAACTACAAAGTTGCAGATTGTATTGAGAACTACAATTTTAGTATAAACCATGTCAACTCTAAGTTGGTTTGAAAATTTTAAATTTCAAAATTCGTGAACTTAAAATAATATTTTGGGACTATAAATAGTTTAAATATAAAAACTTTTCAACTACAAAGTGTTAGATCGCTCGAGAACTACAATTTTGATATAAAGTTCGTCTGCATCCTAATTTATATGGAAAAGTTATGTGGAAGCAACTATTTATACATACATGTATCTTAAGATGTCCTCCTCTAGGAGACGAACGCTTAGAATGGTCATCTCCGTTAATAGCATTTTCAGAGACGGACATGTTAAGGTGCCCGTCTCTGAAATCGATTAGAGACAGGTGTTCTAAGGCGACCGCCTCTGTTAATCATGATTTGTAGAGGCGGTCGCCTTGGAATGCCCGCCTCTGTAAATGATTTTTGGAGATAGGTATTTTCCTCAAGGTCCCCTAATCATTTGCGGAGGTGATCGCTTGGTGTGCCTCCCTCTCTTAATCAAAGAGGTTGTTCCCTAAAATCATTTTTTAGTAGTGGAGTTGTCGAGCTCCCCTATCCTCTCACTCTTGGCCTTCCTTGTGCTATGCCTTGCGAAGGAGATGATCACCTAGTGCAGTGGCGGTTGTTTCCCTCCATTGCCTGCGACTTGTGTCGCCGCCATGGATTTGAGCTGCTTTTGTCACTTCGAGGAGGGCCCCTGGCCGAGATTGCCATGGCCGCCTCCACCTTCCACGGTTCCACCATCTCCCTCACGAGCTTCGCTTGAGAAGGGCGAGTTAACAAGCACTGTACAAGCTTTGGCCTCAGGCAGAGCCGTTCCACGTGGCCATGAGGAGCTGAGTTGTTCCTTTTTACTATGATGGGCTACTAAATCATTTTCCATAATTTGGAAAACAGTCATAAAAAGTAGCAAAAAAAATAAACCCAGGAGAAGCTAGGTATTGAGATTATTTGCGTGCATGCGCGCTCAGCACTTCCTCGGATTCATACTCCAGATGCCGCCCCGCGGCCTCCACCTGTCGACGATCTCACGCGCTGTGTACCAGTCGCGCTGCCTGGAGACCGCCCTCGCCTCCACGGCTCCTCTGCTCTTCGCCCGGGTGAATGCCGCCAGATGCATGCTACATATGTGGCTTGCTGGCATCGCTGGATGTGTCGTACGATGGGTTCTTGGCAAACTTGCTGGCCGCTGGGTCGATGCTTTCTTTAACGCGTTGGCTCGGCTTGACCCGGGTTCCCGGTTCATGCGCCTTGGTTTCTCCGCTCTCCTTTCTTCCTCCGATCCCTCATGCTGCATTCCACGTCTTTTGGTGCCTTAGTTTATTTTATATTTTGCCGCCGCCGACTTGGGTGGAGAATTGGAGATAGAGCCAACACGGTCTCTCATGAATCCCTAGCCTCAAGGTGAACGCGGGCGATGGTAGAGGTGCGTACGGACCTCGGTGCGCTTCCATTTCTGCATGTCCACCCCTGCACCATCGATGGCCCCTCCCTCCATGCTCTGCTCAGGCCCATCGTGATACCCTCTGCATCCAGCACCATCCAACCAAGGTATAGTCTCCCGGACTCTCTCTACGTGTGTGTGTGAGATATAGATAGATTTCCCCATGCTGATTTGGTTCATTGGATGTAATGAACTGGATTGGAGAAAGTTATACAAACAAGAACAATGGTGTGTTTCTGTTTGCTTCATCGTGGAAATCAAGGGGAGGATGTCGAGTGGAGGCGCTGGGTGCTGCTTGCTCTGATTTGGGAGATTCAGAGTACATCAGTACTTTGGCAGATGGGATGGGGAATTAGGAGCAGCTGCTTCGAATGAGAGGATGCAGACAGGTTTGCTCTCCTTGAGGATGAAGGGGCTGCTGGTGTGCTTGGTGGCAAAGAAGAACGAAGCAACCACAGGTGTCTTCCATGCCGTGCTGCGGTCTGTAAGTCTGGCAGATTTTGGGGCCTGTCCTCGGTGTTGCCCGGGGCGGGTGCTTGACCCGAGACTGGGGCAGCCACGGGGGCACTTGCTCGGCCGGAACTTTCCTAGGTCGGGAACTCCCTGTGCCTTGACCGAGCCCGCCAGAGCCCCCGGGCGAGGGCGAAGGCGGCCTGAACAGGGGACCTAGCCCTCCTTAGCTCGGTTCCTTGACACCAGGATTTCCACAGGATCGAGTGGGCCATCTGCGGCCTACCGAGCCATTCCTTGTTTGAAGGTGGGTGTACCCCCGAGCCTCCAGTTGATTTGTAGAATCACAGTCTGTTCGCTTGCTTGTAAATGATCGTAAATTTTCAGTCGGGAACAGTGTTTTTCTCTCACACCAAACCAGCCAGCAGTAAATAATCCACGATACGATACGGCCTCCCGAACAAGCTGTCATTCGCTGGGTTAACCGGACTGTCATGTGGGGTTTAACATACCCCTACGTTAGACTCTTACCAGCTATCGTGTTGTCGCACCCGATTTTAAAAACAAAACTTGATACATACCATATGTGAGCCCAGAAAATCAAATCTCACATATAGTTATAAATAAGGGTAATATCAATAGACAACGCTCAATATATAACGTGCTTAGTATAAAGAATATAACCATATATAGCAAACAGCGGAAAGACAACTCCAATCTTCGGGTGAAAACTCGAATCCACAGGGATAACTGACTGGTTGATCACAAGCCTAATTCCTCCAAGCTCTATCAATCTGGTACCCATCCGGGATTTTTATCCAAATATTTGAAAAATATAAAGCAAGCGTAAGTACATATCGTACTCAACAAATATAACATGGGGTTTATGAGGCTCAAAAGGCTGACACTGATTTAATTGCGATTAGCTTTTAATTGTCATAATTTTAGCAAAGGAGTAGCAACAAGTTTATGACAAGCCCATATAAACACATGATCAGGTAAACATGAACAATGAATAGCATAAACAGTAATCCTTAGTGAGCATCTTCATCATTAGTATCATCAGTGTTCATCATCTATTCCGTAAATGTTTCAAGGCTGCCCGTGACCGTGAGCACGGCTGATATACCAGTTTTACACTCTGCGGAGGTTGTACACTTTCACTGTGAGTCGTGATTTACCCTTTCGCCCGAGGTGATCAGCCTCTTGACCCACTACCAAAGAAGGTCGGCAGGGTTCACTATGAAGCCTTTCAAAGGTTCGTCTAACAAGTTATGGCCATTAGATTCACTCGGCGAACAGATATAGAGCCCCCTTTTCCGATGGCACATTGACACGCAGCCTATATTTATGGGGACAGAGGCCGCACTATACCCGATTCGTCAAGCCATTCTTACGCTAATAAAGGTAACCACTAACAAGCTAGAAAAGGTCCTCATACTGAGCTAAAGCTAGAGCCATATAGCCCTCACAGCTGTACTGTAAGTCCCGAATGATCACTTACAGATAAGTCCTTAGAGAGAGGAATCTAGAGCACCATAAAAACAGCCCAATGCTCTAGCCCCTTTTGTTTCAAGTTGCTAAAAAACATCTTTTAATGTTTATTGCATATTCCATTAGTCAAGTTACAAGATCATGGTTGTAGTTGAGCACTAGCATCATACTACCCAATGCAATAACCCAAAGGTGTCAAGGCACAAGGTACAAAGTGAAAGCATCTAGGCCCCTAGTTGGGTTTCGGTGATTAATGACAATATAAGATTATTGTGACTAACGTGTGTTTTGCAGATGCAATTAAATTAGGTCAAGGTAAGGGAGATTGATTGGGCAATCATGGTTGTCATGCCCCGACGATGTAAATCGTTTCGGTTTCAAAGGATGGACGACAAGGTTAAGGATGGACTAGTTCTAAGTGTCGTTTGGTGTTGAAGAGACACTTAGAGTAGTTTAGGACTTTATTTTTCCTTTGGCCGTACTATTAAGGGGGGTATGGACGAGTAGCTGACCTAGGTGAGTCTAGTGGGTTAGGTGTGGTGCACACTTGTTAACTCTAGCGCTAGGTAGCTCCTAAATAGCCCTTAGATCAATTGGAGCAAACTTTATTCACATATGATCACGAGTTGGAAGTGAATAGAGGGTCAAATGATGACCGGACACTGGCTTCGGTGTGATCGGACGCTGGCGCAGAGTCTGGTCAGTACATTTGATCGAGGTGAGTTCGTTTGGTGCGATCGGACGCTAAGAGGTGAGCGACCAGACGCTGAGTGCCAGTGTCCGGTCGACTCTAGTAAGGTTCCAGAGAGGAAAAATTATGACCGGACGCGTCCAGTCACTACTTAATCACTGGAGTTCGGGGAGAACTGGCTGGAGCGTCCGGTCACCCCGCAGAGGCACATAACGGTTCATTTTGAACTCGGGTTTATAAATACTTCCTCCATTCGTGTGAGGGGGTGCTTTTGCTCATTCCAACAGCTGAGAAACACCGTTTAGAGTGCCAAGAAGAGTAAGGTCCTAGCGAGGTGATTGAGATTTGAGAATCCCAAAGAGAGCCCTCATTAGTGAAAGCAAGAGTAGCAAAGTGTGCATCCACCCTTCTCATTAGGCTTGTCATGGTCAAGTGAGAGTTCGTGCTTATTACTTTTGGTGATCGCCATCACCTAGAGGGTTTGGTGGTGATTGTGAGCTTGGTGATCATCCGGAGAGCTTGTGGATGACCCAACTCAAGTTGCGAGCGGTTGTGGGTGATTCACCACGTTGGAGTGTCGAAGAATCAACCCGTAGAGAGCACTTGATCCTTGCGCGGATTAAGGAGGAGCGACACCCTTGCGCGGGTGCTCCAACGAGGACTAATGGGGAGTGGCGACTCTCCGATACCTCGGGAAAACATCGCCGCGTTCCTCCTCTCTTTACTTTGAGCATTTACTTTGAGCAATTCAATTTTTGTCATTTACATTCATAGAATTGCCATGCTAGAGTAGCATTAGAACATAGGTTGCTAAACTTTTATGCGGTAGATCAATAGAAATACTTTCTAGGCACAAGGGGTTAATTGGGCTAACCATAGGGTTTAATTATTGCAAAGAATTTTAGAATTAGCCTAATTCACCCCCCCCCCTCTTGGGCATCTTGATCCTTTCAATTGGTA